>NW_016238365.1:0-1093 GCF_001687245.7 Rhagoletis zephyria | reverse complement strand
CTTAAACAAAAATCTCGCTAGAGACGTGTAAACACTCAATATAGCTCTACGAGGGACTCACCTACACAGTCTACGTGAGAGTTTTTTAGCAAGACTTTTTCGGCGTGTACACAGTCCAACGCAGCTAGATCGAACACTCTACGACAACTCTACGCTCCATTTGGCAAACTAAATAGAGTTTTTGCTCTACGGAGATTTATGTTAAAGTCTTTTCCATGAATTTCGTCAAAGTTTGTTAAATTTTGAAATGACTACGATATTAAATCGTATATGCGGTACAAGCACGCCATTTTAGGTACATCTAGAACCTATCTAAATGACTTATTAGCAAATTTTCTCTTACTCTCATAGGCATTTCAACAGCGTACTTTTAGGTACATTTTTTTCGGCAAATATGTAGTACAATTAGAAAATTTAATTTTCATGCCTAGTGCGAAAAAATATTTTATGACGTCAGCGAGGATGTGAATGCTGTCAAATCGACGAAGGGTTAGCGGTCCGCAAATGGCGCCATCTTTATTTTCTACATAAAACAAGCGTTGAAAACAATTCGAGATAGAAAATTAACCCTAGGCGAGAGGTAACAATTGTCTACCGTGTACACAGCTTGTAGAGTACGTAGTAGAGAAAAGTTGAGATTTCTCTATTTTGACTCCAGCTAGAGTGAATATGTATCTCCTTAAGTTGCTCTGCCGTGTAAACTTAATTCAGAGGAGATTTTTATTTCAGTAAAACTCTAGAGAGATTTCGCTACCGTGTACACTTAGCTTTAATTAAACCTTTTTTATTTTTATGATATGTGCATTAGGGTGGTCCTTAAATTTTAAATTTTCGTCCCGCCCCGTCCGCAAATTCTTAAATACCTTCCCGATACCGCTCATCTCGACCATTTTTAAATCAGTACCGTAGGTCCCGGTATCCCGCGCCCATATCTACTTCAAAGTCACTCTTCTACATATGTAAGTATAAT
Source organism: Rhagoletis zephyria (assembly GCF_001687245.7). NCBI lineage: Eukaryota > Metazoa > Arthropoda > Insecta > Diptera > Tephritidae > Rhagoletis > Rhagoletis zephyria. The sequence goes on along the minus strand of NW_016238365.1, from coordinate 123 downwards.
TGATACCCAAAGTCTTTCTTTGTATTTTTTGACAAGTTCCTTTGAAGAACGCTTGCGAATGAGACTGTCGAAAACTCGTGTTTTAATCATATTTAAAAGGCTCCACCCTCAACCAATAAACAG
>NW_016238364.1:0-1093 GCF_001687245.7 Rhagoletis zephyria | reverse complement strand
AGAGTCTGGCAGTGAACCTCGATCTCGTCCATGAAATGACGTCTGGAAAAATACAACCTTTGGGTTGCCTGAAGGACAAAACTAACTGGTTTGCGACGTCTGAAGGTCTAGGACTTATTTTGCTAATGATCCTAATTTTCCTGATATTGAAGACAGGAGCCAAACTTCCTGAGCTAAATTTGTCCATACTGCAACAGAGTTCTCGAAACCGACTTAAGAAGGACGCCTCCCAAAACGTTGATTTGCGGGACGCAAATCTTTAGAGGGGGAAGAGTTAACACGCACCAGTCGCATTTGTTGCGACGCTCCCACGGTTGGCCGTTACACGTGCCGCAGTGTCAGCATATTTTAATTTCACCATATAGTGTAACGGGAGACATTNAAATCGAGTCTCAGGCAATGGGTTGTAAACATGTTACGCAACCATTGCGTCGCTGCCGGAGAACGAAGGTGGGAAGCAAGCAACGGCCACAACGGGCAGTCAGTCGAGTTCGGGATGGGTTATCATAGAGTACGTTTAGTATTAGACTTGTTAGTAAGAAGTTAAGTGTTAATAAAACCTAAGTGAATTCCTAACCTGTCTGTGTTTCCTTTTGGGCGGCTGGCCCAATTAATTTTTTTGACTTATACGGACTTAACGTCCGTAACTTNATTAGACTTGTTAGTAAGAAGTTAAGTGTTAATAAAACCTAAGTGAATTCCTAACCTGTCTGTGTTTCCTTTTGGGCGGCTGGCCCAATTAATTTTTTTGACTTATACGGACTTAACGGCCGTAACTTCCATATACAAATAAATAGAGTTTATTCATTATATGGAAGCCAAGGCGACAAAAAAAAGTCTAAAAAATTAACGGTAGTTCTTAGCCACTTGAAATTTGCACATTATCAGACTAAAATTGCAGTGGCTAAAAAACTGTGTACTCGAAAAAACTCTAACACTTCCGGGAAAAAAGTTTGAAACTTAGATGAAAATTTGTTGCACTTTTTTGAAGTTTTCTACAAATTGTTAAACTGTGGTTTATATGCGGTTTGTTAGAGAAAGAACTCGTTGGCTTAGTTCGCAAACGTGCTAAGTCCACTTTTTATGTAAATTG
>NW_016238363.1:0-1093 GCF_001687245.7 Rhagoletis zephyria | reverse complement strand
GCTCTTTGGTTCTGTGATACAACCAATCTGAAAAGGAAAATGTGAAACACAAAATGGAACGAATATTTAGTTATATGTACTAAATATATATATGCAGTTAGGATTGATTCTACATAAGAATTCTAACGTGGTTTTTTTAATGTTTCTCGAATCGCATATCAGGTTAAATAACTAAGCATGTTAGAATTCGATTAGAGAATGATTAGAAAAACATAAAACATTAGAAACCAATTAGAATTCAAGGTTAGAAGGCGATTAGATATTTAAACTTTTTCTCGATATCGAGAATTATGCAAGATCCCTTTTTGTAGAGCTTGCTATAATTCTCCACAGTTTCTGTAATCGTCTTCTAACCTTCTAACTTAGAGAAACACAATAGAATGCAAATTGCTTTCTAATAGTTCTCTAAACTAAATGTTTGTTTGGTAAATGGGCGAAAACTACATACATCTGTGTCCAATCTGGGACTTGTATGTACATTAGGGTGGTTCTTAAAAAATTCAACGAACGATTATTTCTATCTCACCCCCTCAATCCGTAATACTATGGTCACAGATATTACATATAAATTTTGGTCCCGATTGGAGACGGTTAAGGCGTGTCGCAAAAGAGTCAAAGACGAGATGCTTCTATGGACTCAAAAAATGTAAAATATTTTTTTTTTTCATTTGATCCCCAAAATCGATACTTATAATGTCGAGTACATCACATAAATTTTGGTCTCGATCGGAGTCGGTTAAGACGTCTTGAGGCTTAGGAAATGTGATGTAAAAATTTGGTTCCTACATTTAAGGACCACCCTATTTTACATATGTACATNCGATTGATTTTTTAATCAATTAGTTAATTCGATTAAATTCAATCCGATTCAGTTAATCATGATTAATTTTAATCTGATTAAACAGTTAATCGTAACCGCGATTAAAAAAATTAATTTTTAATCATTAACTCTTTAATCATTATAAGCGCGAAACACAAAATAAAAATAACTATAACCCGTGTTTGGTTTCAAATTCGGACACACTGGACCACTTAATCAGATTTTTTTTAAATTGGATTAACGATTAATGATTAAAATTAAGTAATCGTAATC
>NW_016238361.1:0-1093 GCF_001687245.7 Rhagoletis zephyria | reverse complement strand
GTGTGTGTGTGTGTGTGTGTATGTGTGTAGCCACCCTGCAAAAAATGCGACAAATCTGGGATGACTCCGGGAGCAATCGCAAAGAAACATGCGAGTATTACCACTTTTGATCGCCTTATATGGAATGAACTGTTCCCTTTTGTTCCAGCCTGTGCTATGAAGAGACTAGTTGTTCCCCATTAGTACCCGTATGCGACTAGTTGCGACTAATTAATGCAAAATTGTACCCGATTGAGAGTAATCTCGGAATACTCTCTTTAGAGATCAGTCGCACAATTTTTTCCAGGGCACTGGCAGCACAGAAGTGGCGAACGGAATCATTTTTCAAAACACTTTCGAGAGACTGGTATCTATGGAGAAAATAAAACAAGCAATTATAACTACATATTTACTATATGTCAAGTGGCAATATAAGCTAGCGCCATGGTNATGTGTATAAACTAAAAAAAAAGTAAACTTTAGCCAAACTTTACTCAAAAGCAAAAAAAAAAGAAGAGAAGCAACATAAAACATAACACTTTTTCTAAGAGCAGCAGACTATTAATAATATTAGTATTATTGTCATTTGTCCAGACCTTCGTCGCTAGTTTGACTGCTGTGCGTGATATGCGTAACGAATTAGACCGTCACACAGAGAAATGTGGACAAAAATAGAATTATGGACGGATTTAAACGAAAATTCGCTTCTTAAGTAAATTGAGGACGCTAAATTCGAAAATGCAATTTGTTTTTGGAGAACATTCATGCTTTCACTGTAAATGCAGTTTGAAGTAGAAAATTTGGTTTCTTGTGGAATTTACATAGGTATGTACATATAATTCGTTCTATTTTCAAAAGTGAGTTTTTGAAACGGTTTGTCATCTGTTAAAAATTTGTAATAAGTTAAATGAGCTAGATATTACAATATGGGTATCAATGGAAATGGTTTTGAAAATGCTTCACTTTTAAACGACACGTAGAAGGGTTGCCACATGTGAAAAAAAAACAAATTCACTTTAATTAAGGAAATAAGCCAACTGAAATATGTATATCAAAATGGGTATCAGACAAAACAAAAAAAAAAAAAAAAATAGACATATTAAGCAAGAAATAA
>NW_016238360.1:0-1093 GCF_001687245.7 Rhagoletis zephyria | reverse complement strand
CGAAAAATTCTCTGTGCCAATACTTTTGTCCGGCACTGTATGTATTTTATTTTATTTTATTTATTTTTAGAAATTATTCAATTCTTGTTTAATAAAGAGCAAGTTTGAAGTGGGTAAAAATAACTTTGACTTTTGGAAATTTTTTTATTGAATATACTTTGTAAAGCACAACACCGTTAGCAAAAAAAAATATCCAAAAATCAACGGCTACTGCATATTTATGAGTATATATGGGGAAAAATTCTAAAAGTTTCCACACAGTAAAATGTTCATACATAGCTACATTTGTACCTAGGATTCTGTTCTAGGGTATGCCCTCACAAATCATAGCAAAAATCTACTTTCAAAAAATCTTAAAAAAACTAGGAATTACTAAAATGCATTAAGAAAAAGTGGTTTACGGTTAACATGAAATTTCAGCTCTCTACTGGAATGATAAAACCCTTAAAAAGTTGGTTATAGATGCAGCTGTACCTAAGGTTCCGCACAAAGTTTACAAAATTTAGTTGCTCAAAGCAATAATGAGTAAAAACAAACAGAAGCGCATATGAGAAGTTGTTGTCAACCAACATTATCTCATACGCGCGCGCGTTTAATGGAAAACATATGGATTTGCACAAACAAGCAACAGCANTTTTTTTTTTTTTGTTTTTTAAGTCAATGAGAAGCAGCTTATGTAGAAAATAATTCCTGCAATGCAATTAAAACACACAAAATACATACTCATCTGCGCTTTTATCCGAGTGTTGTGACGACGACTTCGAGCTGGCAACAGCTGAGACAGTCGGAGCTGCCGCTACCGCTGCCGCTGCTGCTGCCGCCGCCGCCGCCGCCGCCGCTGCGGCTACTGCAGCAAGTTTCTTTTTATGTCCACCACCAGCGGTGCCACTGGCATTACACTTCTCCGCAACAGCATTCGAATCTGACGGTGTAGTAGAAGATCCCGCGGCTGCTGCGCTATGCTTATGATGCTTTCTGTGACCCGCACTACTCGTTGCCGTCGATGACTTCGTTTTAGTGTCCGCGCGCTCTGTTGGCGTAGTTCCCGCCGTTGTCGTCGCATCTTCACGCAACGTAGGCGGTATGAATATGT
>NW_016238359.1:0-1093 GCF_001687245.7 Rhagoletis zephyria | reverse complement strand
TCGAAAACGAAGCAGTGAGGACAGTTTTACAATTCCACCTGAACCAGACTAAGCTACGTCTTGAAGAACTTCAGATGACCAAATTGAGAAAGACACGTTCTATTGAATGGATCGGTTCGGCATGGAAATGGATAGCTGGCTCTCCGCCTGCTGCGGATTGGGACTATATCCTTCGAAGCCTAAACGAGGTGGTGACCAACAACAACCACCAATATCGCGGCAATGACAAGCTCTTTAACGGAGCCCGTGAAGCAATTGAGAAAGCAAATCAAATGATGGTTCACATTAATGCAATCAGCAAGAGTGTTAAAGAAGAAAACCTTGAACTTCTGGACCTAAGTAAGGTTCTCATCCTTAAAGAACAAGCATCAGAGGTGGTGCAAGCGTGCCAAATGGCAAAAACGGGCATCGTGAACACGAACCTGCTTGATCGAGAGGAAATCCATAGACTTATACTCGAAGAAGAGTCCTTACCATACCAAAACTCAATCGAGGCTATAGAACACGGATCGGCATCCGTATACTCGAACGGAACACTTCTTCTGTATGTTCTTTCCATGCCAAAGGTGAAGCCGGACAGCTATCGACTCTTAATGACACGAGCTGCTATTATAAANGAGGAAATTCATAGACTTATACTCGGAGAAGAGTCCTTACCATACCAAAACTCAATCGAGGCTATAAAACACGTATCGGCATCCGTATACTCGAACGGAACACTTCTTCTGTATGTTCTTTCCATGCCAAAGGTGAAGCCGGACAGCTATCGACTCTTAATGACACGAGCTGCTATTATAAATGGACAACACGTGGTACTCGACTATGAGAAAATGTTGATAAATCAGGACGAAACGTTCGGTATTAAAAATGATTGCTCGTCCATTGGCAATTACTCAATTTGCGCACCCAAATCGTTGGCTAGACTACCCGAAGACGGATGCATAGCGAGATTGTTAAAAGGCGGAAATGCGAAATGTCACTTCGAACCATCCAGCAGCATAATCATAGAAATGATGGACGAGANTGAGCTGCTATTATAAATGGACACGTGGTACTCGACTATGAGAAAATGTTGATAAATCAGGACGAAACG
>NW_016238357.1:0-1093 GCF_001687245.7 Rhagoletis zephyria | reverse complement strand
TGGGAATCTGAACAACTACGAAGAGACCTTACTCACACAAAAAAAAATCGTTAAAATCGATTCACTCGCAAACACACGAACGAAGTATTATATGTATATACACCTTCAGTACATTTGGGAAGACGCCGCGCCCCTTCTTAAATATCCCCACTGCGGTTGTGATTGCGACTCGAACAACCCCATATGCAGTATGAAAAACTCGATTTATATGAGAGGTGCCACGCCTGTTTTCCAATAACATCAATTGTTTCATGAGTATGCGTTTAATTTCGTATGGGAGGTGCCACGCCCCCTCTTTCAATAGCTCCAGTTTTTCTCCGTGATTGATTTCATATATATCCCTACCAAGATCCAGTACTCTACCATGAACACTTCTAGAGATATGCCGTATGAAAAATTTGGTTTTTATAGTAGGTGCCACGCCTTCTTCACTTAGCGCCATGAAATTCACTTTACGACCTGTTCCCCGCGCTCATTTTCTAAATTGATTTTATATATCTCCATACCAAGTTCCACTACCCTACTATGAACGCTTTCAGAGATATGCGGCATGAAATATTCGGTTTTCCAATAACATCCATTTTTTCCATGAGTATGCGATTGATTTCATATATTTCCAAATATACACACAAAATTTCATACAAATCGGTCAAGCCGTTTCGGAGGAGTTGACCCCAAACACCGTGACATAAGATTTTATTCGAATGGTGGGAACCCTATGCAATTTTTTTTCTGTTTTAAGTGTTTTCATACATTCGCAGTGGAATAGCATTACTACTCATTAAAATTAATTTTTTTGATAATTCAGATATATGGCAACACCGGTTTTTCAATTTTTTTCTTTACAAACCTTCTACAGACAAAGAGAAACAAATTGAAATAAAAACGAAACAAATCCGTTGAGCCGTTCTTCAGTTATGCNCTTTACAAACCTTCTACAGACAAAGAGAAACAAATTGAAATAAAAACGAAACAAATCCGTTGAGCCGTTCTTCAGTTATGCGATAAAAAACGAACAGCAATTTATTAAATATTATGTAACCGGGCTAGTCTGATCTATGTTTTTAGTGCGAATAAAACTACATTATTCCAC
>NW_016238356.1:0-1093 GCF_001687245.7 Rhagoletis zephyria | reverse complement strand
AGGACAAAGCGTACAAAGTGCACAAAGGATACTTGCGCTGTTGTTGGTCATATTGGTAGTTATGTTATGCACAAGAATGCGCAAATAAAAACGGTGCGAACAGCTGCTCCTTATGCCGCAGCAGTCGCCTGCTTTTCGTTTTCGTTTTTTGTTTTTTTTTGTTTTTTTTGTTTTTTGCCCTGAAAACACGCAGTAAAGCAGCTCAGCTCGTTAAAATTCGGCTTGGGAAATTGGGCATTGGCCATAGCTCACGCAATTCCTGTATGAAAAATTGCTTCGTCCTTCCACGCAATTTATAATTCTCTCTTTTCTAAATGGCTACCAACTAAAAAAACATTTATCAGTCAAAAACTCAATGCCAACAAAGTGATTGTTTGATTGTGCAAGGAATGAGGAGTGAGAGCTGGGAACATATTTTTTTCGTAAACTGCAAAGCCTAAGCTTAATTATTTCTTTGTGAAAGTGTTAAGATTCTGCGAATTTGAAGTTATAATCCTTTACTGAACTTTTGGTTTCAACTAAAAAAAAAATAAGCAAATGGTTAAATATGGACGAGAGGCTGCTTTAATGGAAAATATCGATTTTGGCAATGCAAGGAAATGAAACATAAAAAAAAAACAAAAAATAATTTTTTCCACCAATAGGGCGCGCCTTTTGTACGACGAAAGCGGATTTGATATCGAAGTAGATTCATATGCTGAGTTTAACATCGATGCCGGGACGTGATCGATCAGACTGTTTGGTTGATTCTTCGTATGGTTCTCGTTCGCTTCTATATCAACTTGGACGACTAAGTCCCCTCAGAGAAAATCGATCCAGAGTATTTAAATTCTGCAGCTGGTATTGATTACGTTCTCCGAAAAGCAGATAAAATAAGTCGTAGGATAGGGAACCGCCCTGTCCGAAACCCCGTTTGGTATCAAACGGCTCGGATAAATCCTTCCCAATTCCCATGGCGGTACTTTTATAGCTTAAAGTTATTTTACACAGCCGCGATAGTTTCACTGGTATACTTACAGACATCGCGTCGAGTAGGCGACTCGTCTTCGTACTGCGGGTCTTTTCAAGATTTAGCGTATGAAGATTACCTGGT
>NW_016238355.1:0-1093 GCF_001687245.7 Rhagoletis zephyria | reverse complement strand
GTAGCTCCGCCGCTCTCCTTATAGCTAGTAATTCCGCTTGGAAAATGCTCCAGTAGTTTGGCAGCTTTTAGGATTTGTTGAGACCAAGCTCCGCGCGGACGGCTGCCACTCCCACGCCATTCTCCATCTTCCACCCGTCTGTGTAGACATTCGGCGAGCCAGCAATCCTCATGTCCTCCCGCCAGCCCTCGACCTCTATAGCGGCTTCAAAGTGCCGCACAAACTGCCCCGTAGCATAAAGCCTGGCGGCAGTTCTTGACGCTATATTCTTGACCGAAAAATCCGCCAGAAAGAGATGTAACAAGGTCTGAAGAGCTGCCGTTGGTGTTGTCCTGCAGCCCAGCATCCTTTTGCATGCACAGAATCCCACTGAGGCCTTCTTTGCCCTCTCCTCCACATTTAGGCGCCACGACAGCTTGCCATCTAGCGTTATTCCCAGATACCGGGTGCTTTGCTTCAGCTGGAGGGTCACCCCATCCATCGTTGGCCAGTTGACCAGTTCGGAACCTTATATTTCCTGGTGAAGAGTACCAGTTCTGTTGTTTTCTGCGTTAACACTGAGCCGCACCTCGGTTGCCCAAAGATGTATTTCCCGCAGTGCTTGGCTCATAAGTGAGCTGAGTGTGGACAAATACTTTCCGCTTACTACGATAGAGATATCATCCGCATGTGCAGTAAGTTCGGCATTCCATTCGTTCCATTTACTTCTTCAGTATACTGTTGACCACCAGCGACCAAATTAGCGGCGATACCTTGCGGCGTACCCCTGTTAACCGGTTTGGTGTACTTCAGCCTGTCCCACTGCGCCGAAACACTTCTGCAGCTCAACATAGTACTTATCCAGCTCGTGATTACGGGTTTAGTAAGGTCCAAATTCACAGTAAGTAGTTAGGTACTGACAAGAGTTAAACTATTGACTTTGATATTCACATTTGAACCAATTTCAAATTTGTATAGAAAAGTATTGGTTTTTTGAATACATATATTTTCAGGCGACGTGAATTTCCATAGCTAACTTTGTAACTGTGAATAAAAATGCATAGTTAAACTCTTGTTGGTATTTAACAATGAACTGTATTTTAATTGAAAATTC
>NW_016238354.1:0-1093 GCF_001687245.7 Rhagoletis zephyria | reverse complement strand
TAAATAATTGCAAAAAATCAACGAAATTTTCTGGTAACTTCAGCCTTGCGCTTTACTTATTGGCACAAAAGCTACATTTTCAAAAATTTTCTAAAAGATCTGATTAGAAATTGTGATCTGATGAAAGAGTCTCCGAGCCAATAATTTTGTACGGCACGGTACTTATAAGTAATCTAGGTTTCACGAAAGAAAAAAAAAATTAAATACAAATTTTAACGTATTTAGGTACATATTTATATTAATCATCAACTATTGCTTGTGCAAAAATGCTAAGTTTAAAAAAAAAATTCGCATATGAAAGAGCACCAACCCAAGTCGTAATAAATTTACAATACAAACTTTAGTATTTAGTATAGAAATATTCAATTCAAATACGCCAATNTGCAAAAATGCTAAGTTTAAAAAAAAAATTCGCATATGAAAGAGCACCAACCCAAGTCGTAATAAATTTACAATACAAACTTTAGTATTTAGTATAGAAATATTCAATTCAAATACGCCAATATTAAAATGAAGCGCTTTGCACTTAACGGATGCTTTTTCATAATTAAGTTAAAAAAAAATATTTAAATTCCATGCTGCTTGTAATGGGATTTGAACCCTGACGCTCTGGAAATTAGCAAATTGTGGCAAGCATCTTCGTGCACTCAGCTACAGGCAAACATGTAAACGTGCACTCAAATGTTCAGTTGGATTCAACACCACGTGTTCGTGGTATGAAAGTATTGCTTTTTAATACGAACACATGTTTACTATGCGTTATTTCCCCCAGTAAATTCATAAAATTTTATAACGCGTTTTAAATATTGCAACGCGTTTTTTCTCTCAGTGTAGTCATTTTTATTCAAAATTTGTGCAATCAAATCGAAAACCTTGACACTTAAACGAAACCCGGGACATTTTAAGGTCGGACCGGGACACCGGGACAAATAGTCTAAAACCGGGACATGTCCGGGAAAACCGGGACGTCTGGCTGCCCTACATAAGAAGCATATTAAAAGCTGTGAAAAATTTTTAANATTTTTAATCACCCTAATCGAAGAACTAGTGAATTAAATACTTTTAAAAAAGCTTTGATTTTGTCACCAGAAAA
>NW_016238353.1:0-1093 GCF_001687245.7 Rhagoletis zephyria | reverse complement strand
CATACATACGTATGTAAGTAGGAGCGAAAAAGCTAATCGATGGAATGACCGGCGTGCGAATACTTTCAAGGATACCTGCCTGCAGTAATGTAGTATGTGTGTTTGTGCTCAATCTCAGAGCTACAACGTATGCAGAGTACCTGGGATTAATGTCCGCGCCACAGGCTACAGTCCGTCTGGTGCTTTAATCAATATGTTAATATGGAGGTAGAAGAAGCGTANTGCGGTTGTTGGAGGGGTATACATATTAAGCTTTAATAAATATTTATAATTCATGTTCTCGACGGGCATTAATGTGCATACACACATACAAACATACATACGTACATTCTTCGTGCAGTAAGATGAGCAAAATTTATGAATAACTGAGTGAGCAAGCGATTTAATGAGCTAGCGGCTTAGCAGACAGTCTCCAGTCGTGCTTTGAACTTCTTCGTTTTTTTTTTTAATCAGTTAAGTGTAGTGAAAGCTAAAAAACATTAAATATTATGATGGAAAGTATAGCAGATTTTGACCGCGTTAGCATTACAATTTTGCTAACTCAATTAGAGATGACCAACGGCAGCTTGATTAATTTAAAAAAAACCAAGAAGTAGAGGAATCCATAACTCAGTACAGAAGTGAATCACAATTTAAGTGAGTGAATAAAATTTTACAGATAAATAATACTATAAAAACAGTAATAAATATTTTATTCAACACATCAATTTATAAAGAGGGGAAATTTAGATTTTTGAGGAAATACAACCTTATTCAAATTACTGCCAAAGGGGTTGCAAGAAAGACTCCGTCGCGCTCTAACTTTATCAGCAAGAATGTCGGATCAAGTTTAATTAAATACAATCTCCGAGTTAAGTTTCTTATCAAAAAAGCCTAAATTTGCAATTAAATTGTAATTTTAATAAATATTTATGAAATTTTCAAGAATTTTACAAAACTTTTCTAAAAATTGTGCTTTGTCATAAATTACGTCTGAGAAAAATATGTTTATTTTCGGTTTCTCTTTGGCAGGTGAAAATATGACCTTTTACGAAAAAAACAAATTTTTTGATGTTCGAAATCGGAATAAAAATATAAAAGTGAAAGTGGAGAT
>NW_016238352.1:0-1093 GCF_001687245.7 Rhagoletis zephyria | reverse complement strand
ATTTGCAGCCGTTCCCGGTCGCCACCTTCCATGAGGTTTATTAATGGCGGAAGCAGATTTTACTCTACATCCTGTAAAGCTAATAATCACACTATTCCCATACCAATGGCAAAACAAGAAAAAAAACTGAGCGCATTATAATATAGAAAATTGTCATTATTTTGGGCAATTTCTGGATAAACAAGAAAAAATAATATAAACAAGGAAAAGTACAATAATAAAAAATTAACAAAAAAAAAACACAAAAAAATTTACCAAAAAATGCTAAAATAAAACAAGAACAAAATTGATTAATAAGCAAAGAAATAAATAAACAAAAAATTAAAGAAAAGAAACAACAAAAGAAACAACAAAAGAAAAAAACAACAAACAAAAAACTGACAAATAAATTGTGATAATTTAATAAAAAAAGTAAATATTAATAGAAAGTAAAAATTAATTAAAAAGTAAAAATAAAAAAAAGTAAAAATTAATAAAAAAAAGTAAAAATTAATAAAAAAGTAAAAATTAATAAAAAAAAATTAATAAAAAAAAATTAATAAAAGAAAATAATAAAAAAAAATAATGAATAAAGTTGAAGTCAAAACTAAAAACTTTGAAAAAATAAAGTAAAAATAACCAAAAAATTAAAGAAATATAAAATCCATGCAAGGACGGANGTCCTAAACCAATTTTAACTACAATCACGTATATTTGTGTACGTACGCGCTACTGTAATTTACAATGATTTTTATTTTTCGAATTTAACCAAAAAAGAATTGAAATCAATAATTAATATTTGAGTTTTAATTTTTCCATCAAAAATAATGATTATATCGAGGCCTAACCACCAAAATATCTTAAGCGACATTTTTTCAAAATTTTGTTTTTGATGCAGAAATTGATCTAGATGCTCTAAGAATAATTCGGCATCAAAAAGAAAGTTTTGAAAAATATCGCTTGCGTTATTTTGGCGGTTAGGGCTCGATATTATGATTGTAAGTTGCGTCTGTATGGCCTTTTCAAATTTATAAATACAGTGAAACCTCTCCTAACGGAGAGTGCACAAGTGCGCTCGGGTATAAAAATGCACTTAACGCAGTGTGCTGAATGC
>NW_016238351.1:0-1093 GCF_001687245.7 Rhagoletis zephyria | reverse complement strand
ATTGGCCTACAACTTCCGTAAACATTCAGCACATAAAATGGCAAACATTTTCACCGTACACTGTACAAAACACTGTCACCCGTTTCGTTTTCATTAGCGTGCGGACGTGAAAACACACAGCAGTAGTTTGACTACAGCAGCAGAGAGGGCAAAAGAGTAAAAGAACAAGATCAACAACAACTATCAAGATTTGCCAGCTAGCTCACACTTTGCCACCGATTAGGGACAGACGGGCGGAAAGTGAAAGAAAGAGAGAGAAAGTAAAGTGTTTGTGTGTGTATGTGTTTGCAATCGAAAAGTGTTATCGTTCATCAACTTCGAAGAAGAAGTAGAAAAAGAGGACCAACTACGGAGAAAGAGAGTTGTGCAAGGCAGCAGTTGTTTGCCGGCGATTGTGAACGCACAACAGCAGACTGATTTCTTCGTCAGCTCAACTTTCTTCTTCTTCATCAGGTGACTAGTGCTGTTGTTGTTTGCCTGGTAAGCCTGGCACACAACGCTGGGCAGATCGTGGGCGAAAAAGGCTGGCAAACATACAAAGCACTAGTCAGAGATAACAGCCCCAAAGTTCGTGTCAACTGTGCTGCTGCCGCTGCCAAATGAATCATTGACCGGACAACAACGAGCGAAGGAGCGAGCATTAGGAACAACAAGAGAGTCATTAGTTGCTGGCAGTGTGTGTGTGCTCTCGCCAGTGTCTGTAATTAATCGCCGGTCCTAGCTGAGGAAAAAGAAGAAGAAGAGGAAGAAGAGGTCTGAGCAGACACGTTTCCCCAAAGAACAGTTAGCAACTGTGGCACAACTAAACACAACGGGCGGACTTTTTTCACTCAGTGGCAGCGGCGGCGGCTTTGCAGAAAGTTTTTTCGGCCACCGCAAAGCTTCAGCTTTTTAGTCTGCCTGGGCAGCAATAGATCTTTAGCAGCAGCAACAGCACTGGCAAGAGCAAACAAGCTCGAAACACTGCTGCCAAAAGACGAAGCAACGAACTAGCTGTGCCAATAATCAGCTGCAGCAGCAGCGGCGATATATCGTCGAACTGCACTGGGCGATTATCAATTTTCGTGGGCCTTCTCTCTCTCTCTCTCTCTCT
>NW_016238350.1:0-1093 GCF_001687245.7 Rhagoletis zephyria | reverse complement strand
TGCTGCTGCTGCCATCATTAGCATTCTGTGCATTCTAATTGAAACAGTGTCTGGCGTTGTGTCGTCGTTGCGTCTCTGCCTCTGCAAGAGTGTTCCGCTCGGTGCCATCTTCAGCGTCAGCAGCGACAAGCACTCAGCACTCTGACACGTCGTGGACAGGCGGGGACGGCGGAAAAAAAATTGAGAAGTGGAAGGGAGAAAGGGAGACAATTGGGCTGGTGGTGGTGACGGACAGACACTTTAGGCGAGGACACAGAGACAGACAGACAGACCGAAACACTTTGCTCTACTCCAGACACCACCACCAGCACTGTTGACTCGAGATTGAGTGTATAGCTTGTACCTCTCTTGTACAGTGCTGGCTGCTGTGCCTAATTCTTGCTGCCTTTCTTCTCAGTACCACTCAATCTCCCTCACACTGTTGACTCAGCTGTCAAGTGAGTGAGGGAAAGGGAGAGAGCATCCATTGAGTGAACTGCATTGATCCTATCAGTGCTGAGCAGAGGCAATCGCCAGAACTGCTCTGCTGCTATCAGTGACTCTGCACACTCACTTGACTTACTGTTCACGCTTGCTGGTGGTGGTTATTACTCGAGGAAAAGGAGAAAGGTGGAGGGTAGCTGATAAGCAGTTCGGTGCTGTGTAGGTAAAAGGTAAACAGTGGCGAAATTGTGGCGCACTTTTCATTCATTTATTCTCTTTCTTTTTTATTATTATGCGAACAATAGTCTCTGCCTTTTTACTGCCACTTGACACTTGTTACCGCGCCGCTCTAATCAGTGTGATTGTTATTGCTGCTGCTGCCTCTGCTGCTGATGTTTACTAATAATCTCATTATCTTTCCCCACACTGTTGCAGGGCCTCTTTCGCCTGACGAAGCTGCGGNCAGGGCCTCTTTCGCCTGACGAAGCTGCGGAAGCTGACGCTGAGCGACAATGAGATCTGCCGCCTGCCCCATGAGATCGCCAACCTGGTCAACCTGGTGGAGCTGGACGTCAGCAAGAATGAAATTCCGGAGATTCCGGAGAGCATCAAGAACCTCAAGTGCTTGCACTCGGCGGACTTTAGCTCCAATCCGCTGCAGATGTAAGTT
>NW_016238349.1:0-1093 GCF_001687245.7 Rhagoletis zephyria | reverse complement strand
GGGGGTTTGAACCCCAAAACCCACCCCTTGTGTGCGCTAATGTGTATACATAAATGATCAGAGTGAAAAAAGAAATCGATTAAGTGGTGACTGTCTGTCCGTCCGTCTGTGCATACGATAACTCGAGTAAAAATTGAGATATATTAACGAAACTTGGAACGTATACTTTCGGGCGTAGGACGGAATGGGCAAAATCAGACAATAAACACGCCTACCTCGCATATAACGGTAGTTTTCAGAATAACGAAAACTGCGGTATTTTAGTAACTCCTGAAGACTATTCACTCAAAATTGATATTTACAATAACTTTTAGACGAAAAATANATTAACGAAACTTGGAACGTATACTTTCGGGCGTAGGACGGAATGGGCAAAATCAGACAATAAACACGCCTACCTCGCATATAACGGTAGTTTTCAGAATAACGAAAACTGCGGTATTTTAGTAACTCCTGAAGACTATTCACTCAAAATTGATATTTACAATAACTTTTAGACGAAAAATAAGAATATTGCAAATTTTTGGAAAATGGGCATAGCCACGCCCACTTATGATAACATGATTATATCTTGGTAACCGCTCCACCAATTTCGCCCAAACTTAGCACAGTTGTTGACCTTGGCACAACATACCTAATGGATGAAAATTTTTAAAATCGGACTATAACCGCGCCCACAACCCATATAACGGTAATTTAGAAAATTACGAAATCTTCGATCTTCGTCAGACTCAGTAGGACATTTAAACCAGAACTCTCAATAGATCAACAAACATCGTTGTCTTCAAATATCTCAAGATATAGTGCGTAGACTTGGATGATGTTGAACAGAGATTAAAAGGCTGTTCACAGAAGCGCTACCATCACTTCTACCAATTTTTCAAATTATTGTTGCTTTTCCACAATAAGTTTTTCATTAAAAACGCCCTCAAGCTCAATTGTTGAATAGGAGCGCATGATATTAAAAAGCGTGGAAAGATAAACTCTACGAGTTTTTTCAGGATAAGGAGCTAGTGAAACAAATAATAATAAAAGACATGTTAGATTATGCTCCGACAAAAAGGCTATTCGACGCGCCAGCCAAGGGCGAACA
>NW_016238348.1:863-1093 GCF_001687245.7 Rhagoletis zephyria | reverse complement strand
CGCGACTGGCGCATCTTCCGCGAGGACTACAACATCTCACTCAAAGGTACAGTTTAAAACTTTTTTGTGTTCTAAATGGCTAACCTTAGTTTTTTCCCCTCTTTAGGCGGTCGCATTCCCAACCCTCTTCGCAGCTGGGAGGAGATCGCCAACCTCCCCTCCTCCATCATGGACATCATCACCAAGTGCGGCTACAAGGAGCCGACGCCCATCCAGCGGCAGGCCATTCC
>NW_016238348.1:0-791 GCF_001687245.7 Rhagoletis zephyria | reverse complement strand
CCTAAAATCGAACGCCAGGAGGAGATCGATCAGGGCCCCTACGCCATCATCCTCGCACCGACGCGCGAGCTGGCGCAGCAGATCGAGGAGGAGACGATGAAGTTCGCCTCCGCTCTGGACATTCGCACCGTGGCCATCATCGGCGGCATCAGCCGCGAGGACCAGGGTTTCAAGGTGCGCCTCGGCGTGGAGATTGTCATCGCCACACCGGGTCGTCTGATTGACGTCCTCGAGAACCGCTACCTGGTTCTGAGTCGCTGCACCTACATTGTCCTCGATGAGGCCGACCGGATGATCGACATGGGCTTCGAGGCGGACGTGCAGAAGATCCTCGACCACATGCCCGTCACCAATTTGAAGCCGGACACTGAAGAAGCAGAGGATCCAGGACGACTTCTGGCGAAACCTTCTGAAGCCGGAGCTTCTGGAGCCTCAACCTCGGTCACCCGTTACCGACAGACGGTCATGTTCACCGCCACCATGCCGCCGGCCATTGAACGCATGGCTCGAAATTACCTTCGCCGCCCGGCCGTCGTCTACATCGGCTCCGTGGGCCGGCCCGTGGAGCGCGTCGAGCAGCTCGTGTACCTCGTCTCGGAGGGTGAGAAGCGCCGCAAATTGATTGACATTCTCCAGAAGGGCGTCGAGCCGCCGGTCATTATCTTCGTGAACAAGAAGAAGGGCGCCGACGTGCTGGCCAAGTCGCTGGAGAAGGTCGGCTTCAACGCCTGCACGCTGCACGGCGGCAAGGGCCAGGAGCAGCGAGAGTACGCCCTGGCCAGCCTCAAGTC
>NW_016238347.1:0-1093 GCF_001687245.7 Rhagoletis zephyria | reverse complement strand
GAGATCGTTTATGTAAGTCATTGGCTGCAATTTCTGGCCCCATTAAGTCGTTTATCATGGCTCTGTAGCGCTCACCGTTGACCAAAATGAAAGGTACTTTTATGCAATTACTGTTTGAATAAATAATTTTCAATCAAAAAGCCCGTATCTGTCATTGCAATAGGGGACTGAATCTGAGCAATGGTTTGCACAATGTTGTCATCAAGGGCGTCCAATTTTTCGATTTGTTTGCATAAAATAATGACTTCGGTGATCTTTGTGGCCAATTCGCTGGTCCATTTTGAGAGATCACGAATTCACTAAACTGTGAGCTATTGTGAGTATAACGGTACCTCGTGAATTTCTCATGGATTTTATTCGCTCCAAATTTGCTTATCAAACTCTCAATTGACCAAAAATTAGCCTTCATTCCAAACTAGGAGCGCCAGTTACTGTCGAAATTCGACAATTTTTCAAGTTTTTTAAGGCCCTTGGAGACGTTTTATAATGTACAAAACCGGAAAGTCTCCTACTTTGAAACTAAAACGTGGCTACAATTTTGTATATGTTTGCTGGTCTTTGGCATTGGAATTGACCCTATACATTCCAGTGTGTTGATAAATTTCGATAATTTGATGAAATCGATAGTTAATAGAATTTCAAAAAGACTATAAACACCCGATAACTCAATAAAATTCCATCACGCGACAAATTTCAACAAAAGTCTAAAATGTGTATATATCGATATAAATCGATAGCTCAATATACTTAGTATACCTCTATAGATTTCGATAAGTCGGTTAATTTTGGTAGCACGATATTTTTCGAAAGCTATCGACAAATTTTGATAACTCGTTACACTCTGGTAACGCGATAAAATTCGATAAGCAGTAAAAACTCGATAAACTTATATAACCTTGAAATTCCGATAACTAGATATTTTTTGAAAATTCCAAAAAAAAATCGATTCGATGAATTGAAAAATTACAGTAATTCAAGTAACTCGATGCTACGATACGTCGACAAATTTCGTTAACACTATAAATAATGATAAACTTAATAAAAATCGATAACTTTATGAATTTCATTAACTTAATTAATTTCGATAATCCCA
>NW_016238346.1:0-1093 GCF_001687245.7 Rhagoletis zephyria | reverse complement strand
AAATTATCAACAATGATTTAGTACTCGAAGCGTCAGGAAATCGCAGCAGTGACATTTTTCCGGGTCCAAGATAACGCCATAAAGCTTCAGGCTGTGCTGTGCACAAGCACTTAGAGCGCCGCCCATGATTTACGCGTTGACGAGCGTACGTGCTTGAGTTGGCAGTGGCGTATACGCAACATAAATTCGCAGAAAATTGAAATAAATGCACGCTATGCGTGAGCTATTCATATTTAAGGGGGGGGGGCGGGGGGCTCGCCGGAGGGAAAGATCAAATTTATTACTTTTTAATGAGTTTAAAGCGAGATTTCGCATTGGCAGCTACAATTGAATTTATGTCATTTACATATACACATACATACATACACATCTACATATTCACTATAGAGACAGGAGTAGACCAAAAATTAAATGAAATGAGAATTTAAATATTCTGCGTTAAAAGTGTGGAACGATTGGCGTCCTTTGTTGGACTCGGCCAAAATCGCTTAGACGGTTCTAGTGCCAATCAAGAAGCAGAAGAAGAAGTTTGAAGTGGAAATACTACTGGGCATTTGACAAGAAAACTGTTCGTTAATTAAATCATTACAATTGAGCTACAAGAAGAAGACTTCATAATGTAAGGGGAATAATAAGTCACAGCCTGCACTTGGGAAAAATACCATTCGTTCTTATCGTCGTTGGAAATAAGCTTTTAAAGAGTGGACAAAAATTTTAAAATGCAGCAAACTTTCAGATAATTTAAGTGGTTTCCAGCAATCAATTGTACGTTAGGCTTGAGACCTGTCACGTAAAAAACAAAATCCAACGAAAACGCCTAAAATGCCACGAAAATCATCGTTTCGAACGAAGTGAATTTTCATCTCGCCCGCTATGTTAACAAGCAAAACTGTCTCACCTTGGGTGCGAAAAACTCCCCAATGCTTTCTCAGAGAGTTAGGGTTTGGCACGAATTTTGGAGCGCTGGCATCATTGGCCAATTTTCGTTTGAAAATGCTGCGAGAAACGATCCTTAGTGTGCCAAATATGATAATCGTGTCATTAGCCATTTAGGTGATGTCAATTGGCCACCCTAGAACAGCGTTTTTTTTTT
>NW_016238345.1:0-1093 GCF_001687245.7 Rhagoletis zephyria | reverse complement strand
ATTCCTAAATATATATAACACTACTTATTACTTAAATTTGTTTACATCGCAAATGAATTAGTTCCCGAGGCTCTGGAATCTTTTGCTATTTCTTGGCTGTATACAAATTAATGAACCTTAAAAAAGCTTGTAACAATAAAAAGAAAATGTGTCGAAATTGGTCAAAGTATCGCGCTACCATTTTGTTACTCGCAGGTGTAACTATGTGTATACGAATATTTATTTATCATTGTCGTAATTTAATGGCCATTAGCGGTGCAAATAATGTACGGCTCATTTGTATGCGCGTATGGCTTGCATGTGTGCGTGTGTGTGTCTTTCGTACATATGTACATATGGCTCATATGAGTAATTTTGCAATGTTAAACTTTTGTAAAGATCTAAAACGTTGTTATGCTGTTGCGCACCTTTTTGTTGTTGTTTCATATTTCAGTCAGCATACATATGCTCATTTGCTATGTATTATACTTGCTAATAACATATTTGTGTTGTTATTTTCGCTGCGCTTATACATAAATATTCATTATAAAGTAGTCGTAGTTAAATTAAATAACATAACGCTTGGTTGAACGCGAAAGCAAAAAAAAAAATAAGTATGTATGAAAGCATTTACATAAATATATAACGAGATGTACATATTTAAATAATTATAAATATGTTTACGAACATTAATTTTACGCACAGTTATACATAACTTGTTAGGTGCAACCACGCAAATAAATTAATCATATTTATTTGCCCTAATTTTTTGGTATTGTGGCATACTTACAGGCGCTTTGAATGCATTTATGCTTCAATCCCCATGAATAGGCAAATTTATTCTCCTTCTCTTTCCAGGCTTATAACTTTGCTGGTTGGCATCGGAGAAGTTTAGTTTTATGCTGATATTCAGTAAGTCAGTCTCATTGCAAGGCACTAGACTTGAGACTATAAATTACTGACTCTTTTTTTCTTTGACTTGTGACGATTTGGGTATTCAGTAAGAGAAACTCACAAAAGGTTCACCAAAACTGCGTGGTGAAAACAAACAGAGACAGTCCGCTGATAGCATATACATATGTGCGTATATTTGGTCGCGGAGCACCAAAAGTCT
>NW_016238344.1:0-1093 GCF_001687245.7 Rhagoletis zephyria | reverse complement strand
GCGCTTATGAATAGTTGTCGATAAAATCAAAATTACTTGTTTTGAAATGAAAATTGTCGATGATTGTGTTTTTTTACACGTTAAGTGTAGATGTATATGCTCGTAAAAAAACACAACTAATATATAAGTTTCAAATGGCTAAAAATTAACGTTGATTTTTTTCGCCGAAGGTGTTGCGGATTTCTTCCATATACAAGTAATTTTTTGGAAAAAACGACTTAAAAAAAGATATATATATATATATATATATATATATAATATCTAATAATCGGATCTAAACCAGATTAGTATGGCACCACCTCTGACACTACCTTTCCGATGCAAAAAGAATTATCGAAATCGGTTGACGTGGTCCAAAGTTATGTTACCGCATAAAAACAAAACAAAAAATAAATAAAATCCGACGAACTGATAACTTCCTCCTTTNAATTATGCTTTTTTGTTATATGGAAGCAAATCCCACAAAAAATTCAAAAAAAAATTTGATTATTCAGGCAGGTTCTGAAATTCACTTCCGAGTGAGAATCAACATCTGCCAATTTGAATTCAAAGCGCATTTGCTCGAAATTCACTCGGAAGTTAATTGCAGCATCTGCCGGATTATGAATTTTTAGATAATGGGCCGATTTATCAATTTCTGCCAAACTCGGCGCACTTAACATTCTTGGTATGGAAATCGGACTAAAATTTCACCCGTTTCCCATATAACGGTAAATTTCAGAAATACGAAAACTCCAATATTTCAATAACTGACAACGCTAATTTACTCCAAGTTAATACTTACAACAATCTTTTAACAATAAATAATACTGTTATAGACTTTTAGGAATTGAGCGTGGCAACGCCCGCTTTACGAATACAAAGGGCTTAATCGATTTATACCAAATTTGTTCACTCATTTCATTAAGTCTAACTCTGTAACTCGAAAATATTTGAAATGGAGAAAGGGTTTCATTGGAAAAGTAATTTTATAGACTTTTTGGTAAAGAAAAAAGGTGGGAGCATACGAGAACGTTTCATTTTTTCGAAATGTGCAAATTTCGCACACCATGCTCAATATTGTTATTTTCCGTTGTGTAAAAGTTACACACAC
>NW_016238343.1:0-1093 GCF_001687245.7 Rhagoletis zephyria | reverse complement strand
TTTGGGAAAAATTTACGCCTACCCGGTGAACTTGTGGTTCCATCTGAAGGTAAATTTTCCCCAATTGAAGTTTTAGGCAATTTACGGGAACATTTTAAAAATGTTAAATCAAATTTAAGGCATAATCAAAATTCTTATACTGGTGTATATATACCAAAGGATTTGGAGACTTGTAAATTTGTTTTTATGCGTGTTACTAATAAAAGATCATTGCAACAACCATACGAAGGACCTTATAAGGTCTGTCTCTTATACACATNAATCAAATTTAAGGCATAATCAAAATTCTTATACTGGTGTATATATACCAAAGGATTTGGAGACTTGTAAATTTGTTTTTATGCGCGTTACTAATAAAAGATCATTGCAACAACCATACGAAGGACCTTATAAGGTTGTTTAGAAAAAACAAAAAATATTTCAAACTTGAAGTAGATAGATAATGAGGTTAAAACAATTCCGCTAGACAGACTAAAACCAGCCATCATTGAAACAGAACTAATACCAGAAACAAACACTAATACAATGAATAACACAACATCAAATAAGAAACGAGTTACTTTTAATTTATATAACATTAATTCTCTAGAAGGGGGAGTATTGTAGGGTTTGTATTTGTGTTACTGTCGTTTATTGTACTGTGTTAATTTCAACTTTGTAATTTAAAAAATTTTATATTTAAGTGATTTTGTNGTTCAAACATCAAAGAGAAAATTAGCTTACTTCAACTATTTTTCTTAAGATGTAAACAACATAATTTCATTTGGAATTTTAAATTAAACCTTTTTTTAAATAAATTTATATATTGTTAATTACACACTTACTCCGCCAAATTGGAACTCTTCTTTTAGAGCAACATTGCTAGTGAAAATTTCAGCTGGAGGACTTTTGCTGTTTCTGCTGACACTGATAAAATAGTTGTTGAGTGTGTTTGGGTCAATTTTACAGACTTAGGTTTTCCATGCCCATTTAGGTTTTTCAAATTGCGCCATANGACTTAGGTTTTCCATGCCCATTTAGGTTTTTCAAATTGCGCCATAAATATTTTGACGATAGTGACGGGTTCAATTTATAACTAAAGTACAACCGCTTT
>NW_016238341.1:0-1093 GCF_001687245.7 Rhagoletis zephyria | reverse complement strand
TTAAAAGTTAATGGAGCAGAACCAAACAGAAATTGAAAATAAAAAAAAAGTCAAGCTAATTTTTAAAATAAAACAAAAAATATTTAAACAGCTAAAATAAATATTTAAATGATAATAACAATAATAATATTGATAATATTGATAATAAAATAAATATGCAAGTAAATTAATAATAATATGTATCTTTTAAAAAACCAAAGGCTAATAAAAATAAATGAAAATAACAAAAAAAAAATGCAATGCATTAAACTAAAATATAATAAAAGTTAAAAAACATAAGAAAAAACAAATCGTATAAAATAAAACAATTAATATAAACAAATTAAACTACATGAAAAAAAATCAATAAAATAAAATTAAAACAAATTAGTTGGGGCAAATAAAGGAAAATTAAATTAAATTAAATTAAATTAAATTAAACCAAATAGTAATTTAAATTAAATTTAATTAAATTATATTAAATTACATTACGCTAAATTAAACAATATAAAAATAAATATTATATTAATATCAAATTTAAATTAAAATTAACTGAAAATAAATAAATAAGCGTTGTGCTAGGATAAAGATGTAAATATATAAATACAAATACAAACTAAACATAAAATACATAAAACATATTAAATTGTAAGAAAACTAACATATTAAATAAAAAATCATAAGAAAAAATTAAATAAATTAAAATATAAAACGTATTAATACAAACAGTCTACTTTATTTTCAATTAAACGAAAAAGTATGAAATAATTTTTAAAATACATGAAATTAAAAATGGTATTAAATTAAACGAAAATTAAGTATGTTAAAAGATAATATAAAAATTAAATAAAAATAAAAGTAAAGCATAAAAATAACAAAAATTAAATATAAAATAATTAACTAATTAACATAGTTAAAATATACGAAGAATGTAAAAAAAGAATTAACAAAATAATGTGAAAAGAGATAAGAAAAAAGCAAATAAACCCAATGAAAAACATTATAAAAATTAAACAAAACTGTACTGAATTATTGCAAATTAATATGCAAATTTATTAAAAATTAAAATGAATACAAATAGTTTCAATTAAAATTTTAATAATTTTTTTTTTTT
>NW_016238340.1:0-1093 GCF_001687245.7 Rhagoletis zephyria | reverse complement strand
AGAAAATGTGCGAGAGCTTTACGTCAAAATGCTGCGATCACAACAGACGGCCAATTTATTCGACTCAACTCTCCCACCTGCTCTCCGAAAACACTGCTTAACAAACCGACATACGCAAGCAGTGAAACCACATTCCCTGCTCATTACATAGCGCTGCGAAGTAGTCGGACTTCAGNGACTCGACTCTCTCACCTGCTCTCCGAAAACACTGCTTAACAAACCGACATACGCAAGCAGTGAAACCACATTCCCTGCTCATTAAATAGCGCTGCGAAGTAGTCGGACTTCAGTCAACCCGAAAGAACAACTGGTACGTTAGGAGTGCAGAGCTGCAGGGGGGAAAAAAATACCGCCTGCAGAGCCACACTGCGACCGGGCGCAACACGAGCCGTGTGGGGCCGTCATAGGGAACTGATGGGGGATGCGATACANGTCAACCCGAAAGAACAACTGGTACGTTAGGAGTGCAGAGCTGCAGGGGGAAAAAAAATACCGCCTGCAGAGCCACACTGCGACCGGGCGCAACACGAGCCGTGTGGGGCCGTCATAGGGAACTGATGGGGGATGCGATACAATTTGCCGCAATAAGAAGAGAGATGCCGTAATACGGGTTCTAATGCCAAAAACAGGTAAAATCAGTATGGAATAAGAAAGCAGGATAGAATAGATAACAGCCACAAAGGGTTGTCCTCATAGGGGTGTACTCTATCCCCTTTTGTGAACTAGACGAAATCGTTTTCACACTGATACGCAAAGTTACGCGGATGATATAGTAATCTTCATAACAGGCCTGCGTGACGAAACCATCACCAACCGCACGCAACGAGCCCTACGTTTCACACAAAAATGTTGCCAAGCTAAAGGACTAACTATTAATCCTACGAAATCTATTATTGTACCATTTACTCGAAGGAGAAAGTTGACTATGACTAAACTCTCTTTGAGCTGCACAGGAATAGGATTTTCCAGTGAAGTAAAATATCTGGGGGTAACTCTTGATAAAACACTTAACTGGACTGCACATTTGAATGTGGTTATCAACAAAGCGATAAAGGCTTTCTTTGTATGTTCACGACTTCTTGGTAAAACACGG
>NW_016238339.1:0-1093 GCF_001687245.7 Rhagoletis zephyria | reverse complement strand
GATTTGCGCGGGATGACCAAGTTAAATAAAAGCTTATAAAAATAGGAATTTACAGAGACCGTTAGATTCCTAGCGTTGCCAGTAAGAGCTCGTTTTTACGCGTTAAAGTAGACATCACAAACGATGTCAATGCTTCTTGCGAATTTCAGTAGAAATTTCAGCTTTACTCCTGAGATGCCCTCTAAACTCTCAAATCGGTAGGTTCTGAAGCATTTTAGTCTTGTATTTTACAGTGTAGGACCGTCAGAAATGATGCGTCAATCTTTCCCTGATCTCGCGATCGCGATACATCCTGCACATGTCCATGTTAGTGATACCCATATTTAGTGCCACCAGGATATGCCCCGTAAGCAATCCGGTAGTAGCTCTGAAATCTGTCTTTGATAGGCGTAACCAGAAGCGAGTATAACGGATTTCGATGTTGTCGCATAATTCTTGCAGTTTTGCAGGTGGTTAACTCATTCCAGCTTGCCCTGACCTGCCTTATCATGGTACCGTCTATTTCCCTGTACAAGTGCTGGAGTGGGCTATGAATGAATTTTGTCTGTTCGAGAGTCAGACTGGTGGCGCTCTTGGCAGTCTCATCTGCACTCAAGAAATAACATGCAATGGTCACCTTACCTTATTGCCCGCCTGACGACCACTTGCTGGTAGCTTGTTCCGGCACCCACTCCTGTTACCATCATAGGGCCATCCGTGAAAATGTTAAGGATCCAACGGCTATTTTTCAATCCCTTGTGCCATCTCGTCCACTCAATCGTTGTGTGAAACCTTCGTTCCCATTAAAAGCAAGGTGTAATATAGTCTGTGCTGCTTGTGCTTCCCGCCCCAATTGAGTTGTGCTCAAAGTTCTGAAATTGAATTACCCTATGGCCGTCAATCTACCCGGCGGATTTTGGGCGGCAGGCTGAGTATTTTTTTCAGAGCAGCCGTTACAGTGTACCTCGCTACTAGGGGCTGAACCTTCTCCATTGGCAAGATGTATGAGAACTATTTCGCGGCATTCCACCAAGCGCCATAGAGCAGTATTTGCTGTGTAGCAAAAATACATCAGGGCAGGTGACAGACCCCATGTGACTCCCAGCATTCTTTT
>NW_016238338.1:0-1093 GCF_001687245.7 Rhagoletis zephyria | reverse complement strand
CCGAAACAATAAAAGTCAGATTTAACTTTTATAATTGACCGAAAAAATTGAAGCCAAATTTTTACTTTTATATTTGACCGAAAAAATAGAAGTCAAATTTTAACTTTTATATTTTACCGAAAAACTTGACTTTTACTTTTGACTAAAAAATATCAGTCAAAAAATAACGGTTAATTGCTGACTTTTTTAAAAAAAGTAAAAAAAAATAAATCATATAGGATTAACATTCCTTGGCTAACAAGCCCCACATTGCTATATACAAATGTCAAAAAGGCCAATTCTTTCCGACCGACATTTTGAATTGAAATTTTGAAAATAACTATTATTTTCGGTCCCTGGAATTTATATAAATTAGGAACAGTATGGGGCCTAACACGGAACCTTGCGGAACACCTGAGCTTATTGTAATAAAGGAACTGTAAGCATTATTGATTTTTACGCTTTGCTTCCTATTTTCCAAATATGAAGTAAACCAATCATAGATAGAACCTCTCAATCCACATTTGTACAATTTGGTTAACAAAATTTTATGCTCAGCAGTGTCAAATGCTTTGGTTATATCTACAAATGTAAATGTATTAAAGCTGCAGATATTTTCTTGTTATTATTACTTGTATATATGTATGTTCGTGCTGAAGTTTAGCAAAGCATCCTCTGTTGATAGCCCCTGTCTAAAGCCATATTNAATGTATTAAAGCTGCAGATATTTTCTTGTTATTATTACTTGTATATATGTATGTTCGTGCAGAAGTTTAGCAAAGCATCCTCTGTTGATAGCCCCTGTCTAAAGCCATATTGAAATTTACTAAAAAAGTTAGTTCTATCCAGATAATTTACTACTCTTTTTTCATAACTTTTTGGTATATTTTTGAAAAAACCGGTAGAATTGANTGAAATTTACTAAAAAAGTTAGTTCTATCCAGATAATTTACTACTCTTTTTTCATAACTTTTTGCTATATTTTTGAAAAAGCCGGTAGAATTGATATAGGCTCATGATTCTGTAATGAAAGGGTTTGTAAGAAAAACTTTATCTCGCTCTAATTCTATCAATGACACTCCCACCCTCATATATGTAATACTCCTATATTGGC
>NW_016238337.1:0-1093 GCF_001687245.7 Rhagoletis zephyria | reverse complement strand
GCGCTCGATGCTGATAATACTACACGATGGGCAGACACTCTAGAGGATATACAGTTGAAGTATGGAATGTGTATGGAATTAGTAAAGAAAAGCAAAAAAAAAATCCGTATGCTATTTTTATAAGTGTAAATAAGTATGTATGTAGATATGTACATATGTACATATATCAAGCTAAATGACGCCTTTAATTGGCACAAATACATTAATTAATAATTTATGACAAGGTATTTACATAAATTCACACCGCCGTTTAAAGTGCAAAATCGCGTATCGTGGTTAAGATTTTTGCTCACCGGAAGATCAAGCCTTATCCATTCATACCAAAATAATGATATTTAGATAATACATATAAGGTACCAGATAATTAGGGATAAATGAGAGAACCGTTTTGAGATAAGACAGGTTTCACTCTCTCCTGTAAATTTTAGGCAACCTCACATACGAGGTTTTGTATTATCTAGATACGCGGTTTTGCACATTTTAACGACGATATATATTTATGTTAGCCAAATATGGAGCGAAAAATGACTCCCACAGCCACACTGGGAAAGAGCGTTTTCGGAGCGCAACGAATATGGAGTGAAAAATGATTCCCACAGTAACACCCCGAATGAGTGTTTCCCGATATGGAGGGAAAAGGGAGCCAAATTGTTTTTTTGTTGACTTGTTTTTCTTTTCTTTGTATCTAGTCTATAAGATGAAAATTCAATCAATTCAAATTTAAGCGCTTTGCTTCGTCACTTCCGAATGTTCCTGGAAAGGGACACCACAGAAAAGCTGTTGAAGTTATGGCAGTTGCGAATGCATTTGGATGTAAGCAATACCGCATAAAAAATTACTTTTGGCTAACTTTAAAACTTTTATGTGGAAAATTATGTGGTTCCGGCCATAGTGAAATAATATATCGATGGCTGAGTGGAAGATCGACCTATCTCGGCAGCCAGTTCGAAAACATTCTATCTCAAAAAACTTTTCAAGAACGCTCTATTTCAGAATTCGTTTGAAAAACGCCCTATCTCAGCTGCCGATTCAAAAATGCCCTATAACAGCATATCGATGGCTGAGTGGAAGATCGACCTATCTCGGCAGCCAG
>NW_016238336.1:0-1093 GCF_001687245.7 Rhagoletis zephyria | reverse complement strand
ACCATCTCGTTCGCAGTTTGTACCTAAAATTGACACCAAGAATATATAGCACACTCTATAATACCAACCACTTACCGGTGCACTTTTCTCCGTCCATACTTTTCATCCCCAATACCACATTATCCAGTTTCCCACCTCTTATAAAATGCATTGTTATCACCAAAAGCTTTATGATAATAGAAGTCGGTCCACAAATCAGACATTAAAGCGAACCCTATATTTTTAATAGAAGCAACATATCTTTTGACTTGAGCAAACATTTTCAAGTAAATGTTTTCCACATTGTTAGCTACTGTGGTCAGGTGTGGCAACAGCGATTTAACATTGGCCCCATATTTAGCACCGATGCAAATCGAACATTTTGTAGGTTTTTCGACTCTTGAATCACCTATTATTTTATATGGACGGCAGTTTTGTAGAACCCATTGAGTGACTAATTCCACGGCTTCTTTTTGGCTACGGAATCTACTTCGACGGTTATATTTTCTTCGCTTACATAATTTTTTCTTCGATATAGCATTTATGTCGAATTAGATCGGTAGTTGATTTGCTGTTGTGTTTATAAACTGCGCAGCAAACGCGACGCGGTACCAAGTTTTTTATTGCGTTGTGATGCAAAAGATTGCTCTGGGAAGCGATCGATTCATCACTGCACATAGTGTCATTACTTACCTGTTGAATAAATGTAAGTTGTAATATTTACGAGCAATTCAAAAATATAAATACTAACATCTTCCTTATCCATTTTCGAATCTGCGTGCCTTTATTTTTTTGATATAACCCGTTTCCAGTCAATATCATTCGAGTGCTCGATTCGTTTGTCATAAACGAGTTTTTCAGTCAAATAATTTGACTTAAAATAGCAATACTCGAAATAGAGTACTCGAAAGCAAATGAGTGCACAGCAGCTTAACATTAGTGAGAGAATTGACATGAGATTCACTGGTAAAAGAAGGTTTCCCACCTTGATAAAAATATAACAAGGTAAAACCATTGAGTCTGACGTTTGCCAACAATATAATTTTAAAATTCGAAACTCAAACTCTCACACACATTCTCATTTTCAATCTCAAACAACAACAATTGTGAACAA
>NW_016238332.1:0-1094 GCF_001687245.7 Rhagoletis zephyria | reverse complement strand
TCCCGGATTAGTCCAATTTTTTGCAGGGTAGTAACATTGTAACATACATACATAGCTACAGTTGATCCACGGCCACTTTACTTGCATCATTTTGACTATTTTCGCTTTTTAATAATAAACAATATTTCCTGAGTGCAAATATGTCAACAAGAAAAAGTTGTGTTTGGTGTACCTAGTGTGGCTGGTGAGAACCTAATTTCGATGTTCTCACGGCTATGCACGAAAATTAATATAGCCCCACTTGCCATCCGCTCAGCTTTTCGTACGCGTAAAAACAACAGCTCCACTAAGCACTCTCCGATTATCTACAAACTAAACTCAACCTATGATCGCTCACTTCTATTCAAAGCGATTGCTGGTGCATTTAAATCTGGGCGTAAGTCGTTTACTCTCCGCGATATTGGGGCTGATGCGGATGAGAAGTTTTTCGTGCACGAATGTCTCACAAAAAAGAATCGTGATGTTATGCATTATGCGTCCAATATGAAACAGCAAAAACTTTTGGTGAGTGCATTTACGATTCATGGGCATGTCTATGTCAGAAAGCACCCGGATAGTGAAGCAGTTAAAGTACTTGACTCTACAAGCGTAGATCGCATCGCAGCCGCTACTTAAATTCTAATATACTTTTGTGTGCTGTGTATATTCTTTAAGTGCTTATTTACACACGGCGATTTTTGTTGCCGCAACTCGATGTTTGAAGGAGAGAGCGTGACGAGGAAAGGAGAGGGGCACCGAGTTGCTCGTGCTCGGGCAACACGCTTTGTGCTCTCGTTTGTCTGTGTAAATTGAGTTAGCGNTAAGTGATTCTGCCTTATTATTATTAATGTCCACTTGTAAGAGAATCTATGCCTATTTATTGCTCCCTCTTATTAATTTTCTCTTCACTTCATATTGCATACATTTTCTCTTCTTCACCTGCCGCTCTCAAGCATCTCTTATTTATCTTCGATTTGATCGATGACCCTAGCGTACACACTAACAAAGACAATCTTAAGCTGGCTCTAAATTTAACGTACAAGTATAATAAAGGTTTTAATATCTACCACTTTAATGCTCGAAGCTTAACAATTGACAAACTAGATTATTTAAAC
>NW_016238331.1:0-1094 GCF_001687245.7 Rhagoletis zephyria | reverse complement strand
TGTCGATTTGTATTTAGTGGTTTGCGGACTATTTATGTGAAACAAAATAGGAAATTGTTTTAAAAGGTTATCATAATAATTTATTTTCATTTTCATAAGTTTTGTTTTTAATATTTTACTATTTTTTACCTGACTGCAAGGGCGGCAGAAAGCTCATCGAGTTCACCGACTCCATCTTCAGATTATCACCTCGAATGGAGCGGTCAATAGAGGACGAAGAACCGGGAAAAAAGGAGGAAAAGTCGGCAAAGTCGGAGTGATCACCTCTTCCAAATGAAGGTGATGAAAATGATGATAAAGATGAAGANAGGTTGAGGGTGATGGTGATGAGGGTGATGATGATTTGATGTCCCGAATGGAAAAATCTGCTTATTTTAATTTTATTTTTAAATTTACTTTTTGTATTAAATTTTTAGTTTTTAAAATTACCTGCGCCAAACTGTGCTGACTTTGCAGAAAGAGGAGGAACAGTGAAACAAAGCAAGTCAAAAGAAGACGGAAGTTCACTGTCAGCGGAAAAAAGCGGCGAGGCACTGGTAACAAAAAAAATGAATGAAAATTGTTAAAAAATTGTTTCTAATTTTGATTTTTAAGTTTCCACAGTTATGGGTCAGTTTTTAACAGGTATTAGATACTTAATTTTTTAGTTTTTTTTCTTACACTAAATTATTTATTTTTGTTTTTAAGTTTAATTTTTATATTTGCAAATTGGAGGTCTTGGTAAAAGATTACTAATTTTTTTAACATTTTTTAATTTTTAACTACCACCAAACACCTCACAATCATTCATCCTCACTTACCTAATTTATTAACTGGCACCATCATTGGCTCCCTCCCCTTACCAGGCGCCGCTGCCATTTTCTTGTTTCTTTTATTTCGATTTAGGTTGCTACTGTTGTAGTGGGGGCGATGACATGCACCTAAAATTTGATCTTCTTTCAGCTTCGGTGCCTTCATCACATCAAAGGCATTTGAGACTTTTCAATTGTGCTGGACGACGACTCAGTCAATCAGTCAGTCAGTTAGTTGGTCAGTAGAGACAAAGGTTCAGCACACCATCACACATCACGAAAACAAAATCAATCGGAAGAGCA
>NW_016238330.1:0-1094 GCF_001687245.7 Rhagoletis zephyria | reverse complement strand
GCATTCAATGCATTTCGTAAAACTTGTAAAAACTCAACATGCTGAACAAGGAAGAGCCAATAAGATTCGAGGAAAAATGTCGTATTATTGCTTGCCAGCTAAATAAATGGGTTTCGCGATAAGTTGTGCGCTTTTCAATACATATATTAAGCAAATAGAACTACAAGCACACACACAAACATACATACATATATAAATATGTATGTATTTACATATGTATATGCCTCATGAATGCTGATGCACACAACAGCACTTACATATCTTATTACCTGCGCCATACATACATACATATGTATATCGATTTCGGTGAATTGTAGGAAATATAAATTTTCCTTACAAGACGTAAGTAACTAGCTTGTGCGCTCCTTTCGTTCACAGCGTAATACACGAATTGTGCGAAAACTTTAATTAAAATGCGCAAAGAGTGCATTGCTGCAGTGACTTTGGCATGTACGGACGTGTTTNTTTTTTTGTAAGTTGAGACTTTTTTAGTAAATAACTGGCAATTTGTAGCTTTAAATAAACCAGTAAGAATTCAAAAGATTTTTCGCTGAAAGTAAGAGGTATCTTTTGCTAAAATATAATAGAAACGCTGTTTGCATTTACTTTCAACTCATACAAGTCATGGTACGAAAATTTTGAACAAAATTTTGCAATTTTTTTATAAAAATTTACATTTCAATAAATTTACTATGACTGTTTCGATATGCTTCATACATACATATACATATGTATAGATACATAATACTGATTTAAGAAATTTTGAGAGAATAATATTTCTTTGCCGTTTCTGGTGCGTCGTTTTATAAGAATGTTTTGTTTTTATTTAGAGCTGCATTCGTTAAGAAATCTATAGAAGCAGTGTTTCTTTGAAATATCTATAGACCCCCAGTGTTCCTAAAATACGCTATTCATAACACCGTGCGAGATTAAATTATACTCAAAAAGAAAATAAAAAATCAATATATTCGCGAAACTCTGGGCCAAATATAGTAAAATTGCGCTTTTAGTTTTTCTCTCTGATGTCATGATTTTGTTTTAAAAGACTTATGAGGTGGGTTTTATCGAAGGCTGAGGTAGCTCAGCCGCTCCAG
>NW_016238329.1:0-1094 GCF_001687245.7 Rhagoletis zephyria | reverse complement strand
ATCGACCGCAGGAACATCGAAGGCTGGTTTCTAAGGCTGGATTATTGGTGTTTAGAATAAAGTATATATAAGTGTGTTTGTAAAAGGGGAATAAATATGTATTTAACTATTAGACCACCCGGATATTTAAAACTGAGTTTTCTGAAACCTTATAGTCTTTAGACCATTTTGAAATAGAAAGATTAAATCATTTTATTGATCCCGGGATGCTGTTAAACGGAACATGTTCATGTATAATGAATAAAACTACTTCTGGAATAAGCATTCTACCGCAAAAGAGCAGCTATACTAAAACAGCTAAGCGAATAGGCAGCTGAACAGAATGTACCGTAGTAGACTAATTTTAATTTAAAAATTCTATCGTTACCTTAATCCAGCTAATATTAATAATGGAACAAGATTTTTAGTACAGAAAGTGATGATCAATATATATTAGTTGAAGTACGATAAATCAAAAAGTATGGCTCATAAGGATGCCTTAATTTAAACAGAAAGAAAATAGTTTTTCTCCTCTAATTTATGCTGAACTGAATATTTGTATTTACCCCGAACGACGTCGGGTGCTCTGCTATTTTACATATAATAATAAAAAATAATTTTTTACCAAAGAAAGAAGAAGGCCCATATCTCGATTTCGGTGGCTAACTTCGAAAAACGGAGAAATTACTTATTTACCTATGACTCAATCTCTTAAAAAGAATTGGTTTGGTCCAATACCCAGCGGAGAGCTATACAGTGTAATGATTCCAGTATATTCATTTATGTATATTGTAACTATCGATATCTTATATATATATATATGTATTATATATTTTTATACCCGAGCGCACTTGTGCACAAGGGTATATTAATTTTGTTCACATAACGGTTGTTTGTAACAGCCAAAACGAATCGAGATAGATATAGACAAATGTATACATAAATGATCAGAATGAAAAGAGAAATCGATTAAGCCATGTCTGTCTGTCTGTCCGTGTACACGATAACTCGAGAAAAAATTGAGATATCTCAACGAAATTTGGTATCTAGGTTTCTCTTAATCCAGGGTAGGTTGGTATCGAAAATGGGCGAAATCGGACTGTAACCACGCTCAC
>NW_016238328.1:0-1094 GCF_001687245.7 Rhagoletis zephyria | reverse complement strand
GCTCTAGAAATTACGACTACAACATTTGAGCATAGCCTCCATATCGAAAAAAACTATTCTACGTCAAAAACATGTATGTAATAATGATAATAATAATAAAAATAATAATAGATTGGCGCTTACGTTAGTGTTGGCCGAGGTTCTCCTCCGATTGGTGGCGTACGCCTTGATGTTGTCACACAAAGAGGAGGGACCTACAGTTTTACGTCGACCCCAAACGGCGATTGTATTTTTATGAGGAGCTATTTTTCANTCTACGTCAAAAACATGTATGTAATAATGATAATAATAATAAAAATAATAATAGATTGGCGCTTACGTTAGTGTTGGCCGAGGTTCTCCTCCGATTGGTGGCGTACGCCTTGATGTTGTCACACAAAGAGGAGGGACCTACAGTTTTACGTCGACCCCAAACGGCGATTGTATTTTTATGAGGAGCTATTTTTCATGGCAGAAATACACTCGAAGGTTTGCCAGTGCCTGCCGAGGGACGACCGCTATAAGAATAAAACCTTTTTATTTTATTTTTTATGTTAGTTTGACCCGGGCTTGAACCCAGTCCCCGCGACTCTCTAACCTCTCTGCTAACCACTACACCACAACGGCCGCCGGATGACCTATTTAAAATATTGGGATCGAGACCTTGATAGTGCGCACCTGTAACAACTAGACTACGGCGACCTTCAGATATTTACTTACAACTTCTAACTCTTAACGTATTCCAACTGCATAAATTTTTCGTTCATTTAGTTTCAAACAATTCACAAGTAACAAGTCATAATTCACACCTACGGAAGACTACTTAAAACGAAGCAAATTTCATTAGACTAAAAAAGAAAAGCAGTAACTCATTTTGAAAAATTTTTTCCGCATTGCAAACACATAATATGTAAAAATATATGTATATGAACTCAAATACTTTCACCTTAACCATATTCATCATGCATGTTTACTGTGAGCTGTGGTCGTAAAGTAAGTTACAACATTGTGCAACATGGTAATAATAATAGGAGTAAATAAGAGTAGGCACCATTTGTCTTTTTTTAACGTAAAAGCGAAGAAGGAGTGTGAAAGAAGCGCACAGATGGACAGAG
>NW_016238327.1:0-1094 GCF_001687245.7 Rhagoletis zephyria | reverse complement strand
GCTGCTGAACATCGTCTCGACGACGCTTTCCACCGTCATGACCACTGAACCGCCAACAGGTCAATTCTCCTTCAATTTCTAAAACTTTCAAACTTCTAAACTATTTTTTAAAATCTAGAACCCTTCTTTTCAGCCACCACCAGCACAACAACTGCTTCAAACACGCCAGGACTCCTCGAAAGCCTCGTCCGCACCGAGGTGATTGGCCTGATCGTCAGCAGCGCCCTGATGATCATCTTCTTCCTTGGCATGGTGGGCGCCTTTCTGGAATCGGTCCTGGCCCTTCGAATCTTCGGCGCCATCCTCTCCTACCTCTTTCTCCTTACCTTTGGAGCGGCGCTCTACTCGGTCATTCTCCTGCTGATCGCCCACATGCCCGCCAAGTTGGTCCTCTCGGCGATCAGCTGCTCGGCGGTGGCCATTACGTTGCATGCCGCCCTGGCCATCGCCCCTTTCGCCTTTGCTGATTTGATTAATCAGGTACAAAGTTTTAGCTTTTATGATTTTTTAAAATAATGCTAAAACTTTTTGTTTTAGGAACGACAGGACGAGAAGAACGAGCTGAACAGCACCGGCTACTTCAAGTACCCGTCGGTGAGGTTTCTGCCTTCGGGAGTTCAAAGCAAAGGAGGTATAAATGGAGGAGGAGGAGGTGGTCGGCGGAACTCCTACTTTTCACTATCNGGAGGTGGTCGGCGGAACTCCTACTTTTCCCTATCATTTCTCAACTCTGCCGGCGGCCGAATGTGGAACAGTAGGGCCCGAATGGCGGCGCCCTATCCAAATTATCACCACCATCACCACCCTCATCACCCTCATCAGCACCGACCAAACTCCTCTTCGAGGACCAGCCCTGATGATAGTCACCCTCATCACCCTCATCACCCTCATCACCCTCATCATCAGCAGATGGACAACTTGAGCTCGGAGGGACTGATTCCACCGGTGCAGCAGCAACAACACTCGAGCACTGTCCGATTCAATGATAATTGGATTTGAGATAATTGGAAGTTTTTAAATTCTGTGAGCTAATGAATTTTTTATTTTTACCTTTTTTCCTGTTGCCATGAACACACTTCTCCTCAAACACACAA
>NW_016238326.1:828-1094 GCF_001687245.7 Rhagoletis zephyria | reverse complement strand
TGGTGGCGGCAGGACCCTAGGCCTAGAAACAGATGATGAAGCGCCTCCCGCGAATGGGAAATACAAGTATGTGTTGCTCATAACGGACGACGCAACCAGAATGAGATGGGTATTCCCTCTGATCAATAGAGATAACCCTGTACACACGATAATGGGCCATATTGACTGGCTCCGGAACCTTGGATTCGCACCTGCGTATATTCGAGGAGATAATGAGTTCTTCAGAACACCTGGCATATGGCAAAAGAAGGGGATCAAACCTGAGC
>NW_016238326.1:404-770 GCF_001687245.7 Rhagoletis zephyria | reverse complement strand
GCAGAATGGTGTAGATGAGCGAGGAATTCGGGTGATCCTAGAACGGAGTCGGGCGGCTCTATATGCATCAGGACTGCCACGACGATTTTGGCTAGAAGCCTTGATGGATACAGTCAATAAGACGAACCATCTACCCACATCCACGCCTTTATTCAATGACCCTAAACCGGACGGCAACGTGCTAGACCAAAGCATTAAGAAATCAGCCTATTATATTCCGGTAGAGGCGTGGGAAAACAGACCTTTGAACATTGCCTATTTGAGGCCATTTGGCGCCACAATTTGGTACCACCGCCATGGCACTCAGAAACCCTCAGATAAGATGGACTCAAGGGGGGGTAGAGGCATATTACTTGGTCAAATAGC
>NW_016238326.1:0-195 GCF_001687245.7 Rhagoletis zephyria | reverse complement strand
GCATTCGCTAAGCCAGGGACCTCAGAAACAGATGATAAGATCAGTCCTCACCACAATAGCCATGATGGCGGTGTTGAATTACGACCTGCTCGAGGATTCGCGGCCTATATTGCTGCTTCCTCACCAACTGAAAAGGTTCCACGCTCATATTCTGACGCTATGCAACGCCCAGATCGGAATAGATGGCTTGCAGCA
>NW_016238325.1:0-1094 GCF_001687245.7 Rhagoletis zephyria | reverse complement strand
AGAATCATGATCATTGCACTACACTAATTTGTGCGGATTAGGGATGCACAATTGATGAGAGCGAGAGAAGGGGAAAGAAAGAAAGAGGGGGCTGCTAACCATTTTGTTCGAAAAAAACTGTTGAGCACAATAAATACAGTTTAGTTCATCAGCATCAGTGCAGCAGATGATGATCATGATGACCTTTGACCTTGAGTGGCGTTGGTGAGCTAACCGTTTGTGACGTGCAAGTTTAGCACGCCTGTCTGTTCTTCTCAATTGATTTGCCTGTTTTTCTGTCTATTTGGTGCCCTCGACTTTTGTGTTGTGACTTTTGGCCTTGGTATTCTCAACGATCAACAATCTTGTTGCAACCCGAGCCATCTTTTCCTGGATGATTTTGTTTCTGCCGCTGATGGTAATTTCAACTCTCAACCTTCAACTCCCTCTCTCACCAAAGAATCTTTGCAGACAGAAGATTTGCGCTATTTTATTAGTTTCTTTGCATCTTTGGCTTTTACCACCACCAGTACGGCTAACTAATACAAGCTGACTGGCGCCTCTCAATGGCTTCTGGTGGCGATAGCGCCGACGATAGCTGTCAGTCGGCTGACCGGCCATTGGTGAGTGCACTTTTTCATTTTTTTTGCCTTTTGCTTTTTGCATCCTCTGCCGATGCTTTAGTCTCTTTANAATGTTGGACAATGCCTGCTTGCCGGTCTGCCTGCCTAATGTGTGTGTGCACAAACGTTAGGAACATTCGTGAACGCATCGTTGCCGATATAATCGGCCAATAATCGTAAATTGTCCTGACTGCTATTAGTTTGGCTGGCAGGAGAAGGAGAAGGAGATGCTGTGACTATGTGTGTGCTTTGGCCATTGCTAAATATTATTAAGTCTACTACTATTTCGTTAGGCTTAAATCAACATCAGCACCGGCAGTGTGTGCCAGGCAACCACCACCACCATCTTAAATGATGCATGGAATTAATGCGAGCGGTTTTAAATTGCATTAAAGAGGCGAATCCCAACTCTCAGGCGGCTAGCGGTTCTATTGTCCCTTTTCTGTCAGTGTCAGTGTCCACCAGAACCATAGGTTAAGAACATGACATTCT
>NW_016238324.1:0-1094 GCF_001687245.7 Rhagoletis zephyria | reverse complement strand
CCAACTTTTTGGCGAATTCGGAAATGAATGTGTCTAGAAAGTTTCAACGTGTATAAATAGATTGGATGTATTATATTTGGTGCGTATTACTTCAGAATTAGCAACACGCTTTGGTGTTTGGCTTGAATTGTGCAAACTATGTTTTGCCCTCAACAATCTATACTTTTTGGCTATCTTGAATTAAATTCGTAGTATTAAGGGTTTTGTTGTCAAAACCAATCAACAGAAAAAAACTAAATGCTTAAAAGTAGGCCACCTGGCCACACTACTAAAGTGAAATTACCTTATATGGAGGCATTCTTTTTTAAATCGGTGGAACTTCTTAAAAATATGATGTCATATCTCCGATTGGTTTCAAATTTTCAGCGATGAATAGATCCCGAGATATAACGATTTGACGAAGTATATGATTGGCCAGAATCAAGAAAAAGTCCAAAAAAANATTGTTGTTGGATTGACCTCAAATCGTTATGAGAGCGGGAGTAGGGATGTACCAATAAGAATATAGAACAAAAGTGTGAAAGTCGTTAGAACTATGAAAGATAGCGGTGGCTGAAATAAAAAGTGTTACATCATGTTACAGTTTTGCTCGTCACTGTAAATAGCTTATATTAGCAATTAAAACATCATTATATGGGTATCAATTTGAAGGTATTTTAAAGTTCCCTAATTCAAAAATATGTTTAATAGGGTTGCCACCTTCTTTGAATCGCATATTTATTAAAATTTTTGCTTAGAAAAAAGGTGGAATATTACTATTCATGGGTACCAAGAAAAGGTTCTTAAACAATGCTTTCCCTATATACAAAATGGTATCCTTTAAGATAAGAGTGTAAGGTTGCCACTTATTTTCGATTCTACACAATATACCTAAACATCGCAATATGCATATCAAATGAAAGGTATTGTTGAGAACTTTCGTTAGAAAATATTTTCCATCAGGGTTGCCACGCTTGTATGTAATACAAATTTTTATTTTGTTAATTCAAATTGCATTTTTTATGTAGACACAGTACATATGTATATGCTCAAGATAAATACCATCCATTCTAGCACATTTCGGAATAGAGTTGCCACCTAAATTTTGGAGTAAG
>NW_016238323.1:617-1094 GCF_001687245.7 Rhagoletis zephyria | reverse complement strand
CACCTGTTAAAAAAGTTTCATTAAATTAATACGCGGAAAGGACTGAATGTATTTGCATGGAATTTTGCAAGCAGATAGCTTACGACCTACAGTAGAAAATAGGCTAATTTTTTGGAAGAGTTGCCACCTGTTAAAAAAGTTTTAATTAAATTAATACGCGGAAATGAGTGAACTGATTTGCTAGAAGTTTGCACACAGATAGCTTATGAGCTAGGTTCAAAAATAGGCTACTTTTTTTAAGAGTTGCCACTTGTTAGAAATGTTTAATTTAATTAATACGCGGAAATGAGTGAACTGATTTGCTAGAAGTTTGCACACAGATAGCTTATGAGCTAGGTTCAAAAATAGGCTACTTTTTTTAAGAGTTACCACCTGCTAAAAAAGTTTAATTAAATTATTATGCGGAAAAGTCTGAACGGATTTGCATGAAATTTTGCAAGCAGATAGCTTATGACCTACAGTGGAAAATAGGCTAAT
>NW_016238323.1:0-522 GCF_001687245.7 Rhagoletis zephyria | reverse complement strand
AAATGAAATTTTGCTCAAAGATGGTTTATGACCTGGATTGAAAAACAGGCTACTTCCTTAACCGGTTTTCCGATCAGAAAGAAATTTAGTACACTTACTACCGATTTCGGAAGGATGGTCTTAGACTGAAAGTAAGTCTNGAACTGAAACTTGGTATAGTGATATCTATGTGAAATCAATGATGGCATTAATCGATTGATGTTTTAATCAGTTAGTTAATTCGATTAAATTTAATCTGATTACAGTTAATCATGATTAATTTTAATCTGACTAAACAGTTAATCGTGACCGTGATTAAAAAATTAATTTTTAATCATTAACTCTTAATTTGATCAAGTAGGTTTGGAGATTAATTAAGTTATGCTGGAATTCCCCTGCGCACACAAAGCAAGTTAATCCGGTATGGCTAAGTCGGGTTTCCTCATCTTTCCCCATCTAAGCAATTTGGTGTGCCTTTTCATTAATATATATACCTACCAACAAACGTTTTACAAACTAGGTTTGTAAAAGTTCCCAGTTTAT
>NW_016238322.1:0-1094 GCF_001687245.7 Rhagoletis zephyria | reverse complement strand
AACCGACGGGAAACACTGACTTACATTGGCTAACTCATCATTGCTGCCGTAGAGTGGATGACGTGTCTTAAAGGTTCAGCATTTTCGAACTTCAAGTTTTTTGCATCAGCTGATGCTTTGAGGAGTGCACAGATAGAGGGCGACAGCATGTGCTCGATGATCATGAAAAAAATGTCCAATTTGTGACGTCCAACAACAACAACAGCATCCGGGAAGTAAGTAATCCCCTTTGTCTAATCTAATCTCGTTTCCTCGATTCAGTGTACACCAGAGAGCACAGTGACTTTATAGTCATTTCAGTTGTTGCAGCAACAACAACAACAGCAACAGCAAATCAAGAACCTAAATAGAAACAAGATTTTTGTTGGCCATGATGGCACCTGACCAGCCCGTTCAGCAGCCACCACCACAAAAACAGCTGCACAACACCGGAGACTGCCTGAAGGTAGCGGAGATTGCCCTTTTCCTNTCCTTCATCTGGTACGGCATTCGGTCGATTCAGCGGGAGGCACTGCGCTTTGACAGCTCTCGAAGTCACTGGAGTACCAGCAACACCGGTGGCAAAACTCCCTTTGATCACCTTTCTCTTCGAGGATCAGAAAAAGGTAAAGCCGATAATGACCGTAAAGCTAAAGAAGCGGCGGCGGCAGTGAACGCCTACCGAGCCGCCTTTGTGGTGAACCTGACGCTGGAGGCGTGGACCGCCTACCAGACGGCCGCCTGGGGCTTTGATGCACTGCAGCCTGACTCTCGCTCGGGGATGAACCTCCTCCTCCTTGATCATCATCAACATCACCCTCAGCGAACCTCGAAATCGTTTTCATCATGGCAACAACCGCCTCAACACCCGAACATTCGCCTCGGTCGAACGCTGGTGACGGCGATGAGCACCCTCTGGGTGATGGGCCTTCGCTCGCAGTTTGCCCTCGCCCGCCACTGGGTCGGCTCTAGGCTGCATTTCAGCAGCAGCGGTGGTGATCACCACCACCACAATCAAAATCTTAAATTGAACGTCGCCGAGGCCGTCCAGCAGTACCTGGGCTCTTTTCTCAGTCTGTACGCCTTGACCGGGGATCGCCTCTTCTTCGAAAAGG
>NW_016238321.1:0-1094 GCF_001687245.7 Rhagoletis zephyria | reverse complement strand
AAAGCGTTGTATATTAAAAAGTTTTTTTTTATATTATTTATTTTTACATGTACATACTTAGATGTGGTCAATCAAATACGTGTGCGCTAAATTTTGGTATGAAAATGTTGTTTTTAAATACGAACATACATATTTAACGATAATCAAATATAAACAATTCAGTTTATATAACCCTACAAGCTCTAGGCATTTGTGTACTTGCTTGTATAGGGTGATGCAGATATTGAACAACAATTACACTACATAGCTTACAAGAAATTCGACCTGCCTGTGGCATCGACCATCCTTTCCTATGTAAATTTTTTCGCTAAATCCGGATACAAAGTCAAAAGATAAGAAGCCAGGTAAAAAATTAAACAGTTTTCGTGATAGTATAGCCACAGTCAAATCTCAAAAAGTAAAATCGAATTGGGTCTGTATCACGATTGAGAGAATACAAAGGTTGCGCCGATCTCGGACCGCTATTCCTCTCTTAACGAATTTGACAGAATCGTTGTTTGCATGACGTCACACTTGTGCAACTTGTTTACGTTTTCCTTGCAACATTTTTTCTTCTTCTTCCATTCTTGCTCACGTTTTGGCATTTCTCTCTCGCAATTGCACCAGTGTGACGTCACACAAAAGTTATTCTCCAAAATCCTCTCTGATCGGCGCAATCTTGTATTCTATCATTCTTGGGTCTGTATAATATTCAGGAAACATCAAAGTCAAGTGAGAGGTGTATTCAAAAATTTAACTCCTCCTGGGTGTTTGTTACAACGCTTTTATCAACTTGCAATATTGTGTTCCAGAAACTTTCAATGTTGTGGATCCAGAAGCTTTCAATCTTGTGTGTCCGNACACGCCATTTCTTTAAATAAAATTAGTTTGACTATTGTCAACTAAATCGAATGCTTTGTAAGTGAAGTGACTTGTGGACCACTTGAGGTATAGGTGCTCCAGTTGGTAACCACTTTGCGACCAGTTGGTAACTAGTTCGTGGGACCAGTTGGTAACCAGTCGAAGACCAGTCC
The DNA here is from genome assembly GCF_001687245.7 of Rhagoletis zephyria. Lineage (NCBI taxonomy): Eukaryota > Metazoa > Arthropoda > Insecta > Diptera > Tephritidae > Rhagoletis > Rhagoletis zephyria. Next base: position 81 of record NW_016238321.1, on the reverse strand, counting down.
GGGAACCAGTTGGGTACCAGTTTGGGCTAGTTCGAAACTACTTACCTTCGGACCAGTTGGGGCCCAGTTGGTCTGTTTAAG
>NW_016238320.1:0-1094 GCF_001687245.7 Rhagoletis zephyria | reverse complement strand
AATCACGTTTCCCGACGAATAATTTAAAATTGAGAAATTGAGAAAATTCAGCTTTGTTTACTTTTACTTGAGAAATGTCATCGGCGCGGGGAATGCGAAATCTTGTATACTATTATTCTTGTTATTAGGGACACGAATTTCGATACGATATGATACCATATCGATGTCTTTGACATTCGACACCGATACTTTTTACTCGAAAGTTTTGAAACGATATTTTTTGGAATCGAGAACCAGAACCGTTGTATCGTATCGAATCGTAAATGTACATTACAAAGTGTAAGTGGATAATGATACATTTGCATGGCAAAATATAAGAAAATAAAATGAAAATGTCAAAGCTTAACTCTGGGAATTGGGCCAAGACTACTTGTACAAAACTTTTNGCTTAACTCTGGGAATTGGGCCAAGACTACTTGTACAAAACTTTTTTGTAGTAATATTTAAAATATTTAAAGTTAATTTTGCAAATTCCAAAATGTAAAAATGTAATGTAAAGCAGGAGCTTTTTTATCAGCCGCAGTATCTGACGTGACGCTACCTTACTAAAATTTCTATTGAAAGTTATACATTAAACAAAATTTTAACGCAAATAAAACATGAATTTCAGCCTTATCTTCTGTACCATTTCTTGCAAATCTATTTGTAAAGCAATATGGATATATTTTGCACTTTAAAGCGCAGAAATGTTTACTATCTTAGGTTTGTATGTCACGCGCCTTCAGTGATGTGCTTATTAAAGTGCAAAGCGTTATTTCTTTAATAGAAAATTAGACCAATATTCAGATTTAATTTTTTGAATTTTTTATCGATATTTGGAATACCGGGTCTTTTTATTACGATATTAATGGAACCCGATATTTTTACAGCGATACTTTAAATGAGTACGTTTCGATATCGTATCCCTACTTGTTATCACATAGTGTTTAGTGTTGGACAATTTTTGCTCGTAAAATTAAAGAAATAAGGAAAATCATGTGGAGCTTAATTATAACCACGATAAAAACATAACAAGGTAGAACCGTTCTCAATTTGTCGGCCATGATTTTTTTTGAAGTTTGCCAGCATTTATAAAAGTGAAAATAAAAAATCGA
>NW_016238319.1:0-1094 GCF_001687245.7 Rhagoletis zephyria | reverse complement strand
TCAAAAACTCTTCGAGAATTGTTTATGCTGTTACAACAACTACAAAGATAAAATGCTGTCTACAGTGTCCTGTGTCCTTTGACGATTCCTAATTGAGATTGATGAGGAATGGCTCAGGCCATAATGAAGTTGTGGCTGTCCTAGCTAGTTCGTACACTCACCTCATTTCCCTCTTCACCTCTATGTGCTACTCTGAGAAACAATCATATACTCTCTTCTCAAATACTATTGTCCGATAAGACGACTTTTAACACTAAATGTACAAGCCGTCTGGGTTTGTCAGGATAAGGTTAAGATTAAAGTCTATTGAATTAAATATAAATCCCCTTGAATATTTTTAGGCGCATACCAGTGTTGACAAAATGTTAATCTGATTAACGATTAAAAATAAACCATTAAAATGTTAATCACGATTAACGATTAAAATTAATTAATCGTAATCAACTGTACGATTAATGATTACATTTTTGAATTGTTAATTGTCGGTTGTGATTACGATTAATTAATTTTAATCGTTGATCCAATTAGAAAAGAAAATCTTATTATGTTCCAGTTGGTCCGAATTTGAAACCAAACACCAGTTATAGTAGTTATTTTGTGTTTCACGTGAGGTTTTGGCTGGGTTGGTGTTGAACTCCATCTTAGAACACTATCCTTTCGTTAGGTGCAGTCCATTTTGAAAGAACTGCTCTCGAACTTCCCTCTAGTTATGACTATGTCATTAGCATAGCATATAGTCTTAGTGGCTTGGATGTAGCGGTTCTCGCTTCTCCATTAACTTTTTCATACGACTTATCGACGTGAGGGATTTTGTTAGTGAGTATTCTCTACTGTCAACCTCTGAAACCTATGATGGAGTCATTATGGGCTGTTGCCTTCNGACGTGAGGGATTTTGTTAGTGAGTATTCTCTACTGTCAACCTCTGAAACCTATGATGGAGTCATTATGGGCTGTTGCCTTCTATGTTGCCAACAACGTTTCTTTATCTTTGCCCCAAGTGTTGCCGGCCAGCGACTTGAGGACATTGTTGCGGCTCTGTACTTCGTTGACAATTACGGTTGTATGCGCCGAGAAGGAGAGCAGACTGTCGAAG
>NW_016238318.1:0-1094 GCF_001687245.7 Rhagoletis zephyria | reverse complement strand
GCAGAGTCCTGCGCAGCAGAAGTGAATACAGACATTTGGAACGATTACGATTACGATTAGATACCAAGCACGATTAGATACTGGACGTAGGGAAAATGAGCGTATTCGGGAAACTGAACGTCGCCGACTCACAAGAAGAGAAAATCGGGATGAAACGTCTGATTTGAGACGGCGGATTCAATGTCGAGTACGTATTCATAGAGTTGACATAGAAAATAGACAAGTTGAAAATGAGAGGCAGTCAGAGCGAATTCGATCAATACGTGATAGTAATGCTGATAATGAAGATTCTGAAAATGGTGCAGGCTTTAGTAACTTCAGACGCACTTATTTACAAAGCATTAAAAAGGGGCCAACAATAGTTTGTATTTCCTGTGGGGGTTTATGGTTTCCACACCAAGTACGCCAATTAAACTTCAATTTAGTTTCCCAAAGCCACGCGAATGTTGCATCAGCCTTCTATCTTTCGGATAAATTCCCCTCCGAAAATGGAAATTTTAATTTTTGTGTGACTTGCAGAAATGCAATATTGAATAAAAAGCTCCCAAAGTTATGTCTCGCTAATGGACTAGATTTTCCAGAAATACCTGATTGCCTGAAGAATCTAACACCTATAGAAGAGCGTCCTATTATGCCCAGATTACCATTCATGTCGATTCGCCCATTAGGGTATCAAGGGCAAGGTTCACTAAAAGGTGCTATTGTAAATGTCCCTATTTCCGTGAATGACATTGTGACATGTCTTCCTCGATCGTTTGATCAAACACATGTCATTCAAATTCATTTGAGAAGGCGTATGGAATACAGTCACGATTATATGACGGATACCATACGACCTGCAAAAATTATGGAAGCTTTGCGGTTTTTAGTTNTTCGAACTTTACTAACCAAGAGGAAGTCCCTTTTATTGCGTCTGTCGAAGATGCTCCGTTGATTGAAAATATTTATAGGGAACAAGTTATTTCCCATAATATATCCTCCAATGTTCACCCACCCGTTGAACCAGTTGTTGAAGAATTGTCATTCGCTACAATTTATGCTGGGTAAAAGCGCACTTGTACAGAGACGTACAACAAAATTGTACGATCTGAAAT
>NW_016238316.1:0-1094 GCF_001687245.7 Rhagoletis zephyria | reverse complement strand
TGGTCCTGCTCGGCGTCAAGTACGCCTTTAGTTAGAGTGAGGAGAGAAGAAGGAGTTCTATTTGCGTGTGTTTTTTGTATTTAAGATTAGTGTGTGCCTGTTTGGTGCCTGTAAGTTAAAGGTAGGTGTGCTCGAAATGTCAGAAATCTACGGAAAAAATACTGTGAAACAAAACAGTGACTTTGATAAGGAATACTTAAGCAAGAGGGGAAAGCCTCCTAACGATTGTTGCTGTTATTCTGGAGAAAGTTGAAGAAGTACATCATGTAGGCGATGTGCAGCAGCAAAGTCTAAGCAAAGCAAAACGAGTTATTTTCCCATAACAAATGTTCACCATTCTTACCTCAAAGAGGACCTTGTAGGTGATCACCCGTCGTGGGCCCATACTGAAGCCAATCTTCCTCAGCTCGGCATTGCCCAGCCGGTCGCACATCTCCGTCAGACGGAGCTTCAGCAATTTTGTTAACTCAAAAACTATTTTGATAATTTAAAAGCGGATGTACAGCAAAAAAGTTATCAAAAACAAAAATCAGTCATTTTATCATTTAGGGGTGGTAATCAGCAGCACTGCTACCTCAGTTAGTTACTGTACCTTTCGCACCAAAATTATACCTTTTTTTGTTAATTTTAAATGCCACATGCTACAACAAGTTGCGCTAAGATAAGAAGCTGGGGTGCACACTCTTTACCTCAACTCATGAAAACAAAATAAATGCAACGATTCTGCCCGCTAGCCTTGGCATTTGATAACAACAACACACTGCAAAGGTTATCCTCATTTTTTTATTTAAACGTAAACTGCATTTGTAAATATCATCACTCTCTCATCGTTGCTCGAGCGTATATAAATTAAATGCCTTTACACTTTNAGTTGCTCGAGCGTATATAAAAAATTAAATGCTTTTACACTTTTTTGAGTAAATTATTTTTTGTTGTTGTAAAAAACTTGCACAACTTAAAAATAGCCCAATAAACTGCAATATTCAAGCTGATATGTTTTTAATTTTGCTATTTTGTACCGCTCTTTTCAGCCGCTGTACAGCAGCAGCAGCAGTACAACAGGAGCAAGTGCACATTTCACTTGGAAGTGAGTG
>NW_016238315.1:0-1094 GCF_001687245.7 Rhagoletis zephyria | reverse complement strand
TGAAGGCGGGATAATCTTGCAATACTTAATTTGATCCTAGTAGTTTTTTTATACATCCTTTCTGCCCTAGGCCATGGGCACCTATGCTGGAGTGATTGATTTTCATTGTCCTGTTGCCCGCCTTTTAATATCATCTCTCAGTTAAGTGCAAAGGAAGTTGAACAAACTTCTTATAAACTTCGAATGGGATGACTTAATTTGATGGCAACCACGACCTAAATTTGGAATACTAGGACTTAAAGTTGGGACCGCATTTATCAATGGAGGGTGCGTTTCTGCGTCCATCAGCACAAATTCTCTCTAAATACAGTACGGAATTTTTTGTGGGAAAGGTACTTACTGTTAAGTAGAATCATCCATCGGGCCACGTCTCATGTCAAAGTATTGTTCTAAAGTATTTCGCACGTTTACGTTCTATAAGCTTTTAAAATCGCTATAAACGAATTCAAAATTAGGGGGAAAAAATTGTTTTCTGACCCACGATCCGCAAAATCTTTAGGTTGATGAGACTTTATCTGGTTTTCCGTCTTAAGCTATCAACCGACCGAAGGCATTTTATTCAAGGCTTGTCAGCGACTAGACTAGATATGAAGGTTTGTCGATTGAAAAAAGTGTCAGGTAACTTTATTTATAAATTGAAAAGCTCAAGTAAAAAACTTTTCAGAGTTCGCAATTTTATTTCTGCATTGTTTGGTGTTTAATCTCCACATAAACAAACTACTTGCTACATAAATTAGCAGCAAATCGCCGTTGAAGCTTCCGGAAATGGTGTGAAACTACCAACATACCTAAGTCAACAAATCATACTTTGCCAAAAATCAACATAAACAAAATTCGGGATTCCTGTGCGAAGCAAAAAATGTTGGTGGTGCCATGAAAAGTTTTCGTAATACGAGTACATTCTTACATACTAAATACGCTTCACAAACAAAAATTTCGTTTGCAAGCTCTCAGCGTTCATAAGCTTAAGATTGCAGGGTATATGTTGCCAGTTTCAGTTGCATTGTAGCTAAAAAAAATGTAGATACATATGTAGATAGATAGATAGATATGTATGAATGCATGCAGAAGCATTAATGTATTTTCTTTTTTTT
>NW_016238314.1:0-1094 GCF_001687245.7 Rhagoletis zephyria | reverse complement strand
ATTAAAACGTTTCCCCGATGGGATTACTCGAAACAACAAAAAAATTATAGAGTCAAAAATCAACAACTGAATTAAAAAAAGGTAGCTAGTAAGGGGGCCGGCTCTTCTTTCGGGTGGTGGGGCTGCTGCACTTCCGTGTAGGAGGACGTGGCGCAGGCGCTATTTGGCGGCTGCTTCCTGGCGCATACACCAGCGACTAAGAGGTGGATTTTCTTCCGCGCGCCTGTAGTTACTCGGCGAGAGACTAATATGACCACTCGAAATAATAAACCGAATATTTATGCTTTAAATTTACAATTTTTCTTTATTAAAACAAGCTATAAAAGGTTATTCGAATTTTAGAAAAGATTTTGCGACCGCACGTAAAGGTGATTGGAAAAATTCTGTATCTAATTTTTTGTTTCTCTTTTTGACATTTGCTGCTTGCACTGTATTAACGACTTTGGCGTTGCCAACTATGCATTTCAATATGAAAATTTCTTTAGGTTTACGGTTAACAATTCTTATCAATTCAATATTAGAAAATATAGAGGGTATTAATTTGAATAGCGCAAAATATGTCAATTCAAATTTAACAATTCAAGGCATAAGAATATAAGGTTTAACATTTTTGAATAACTCAAGTTTAGTGTTAACAATTTTGAAATGATCTAACTTTTAGAATTAACAATACAATGAAGAAAAATATGTTTACAAAGTTTGAGTAATTCAATTGTTGAAGAAAATTCGCATTAATTCAGGTAATAAACATATACGTTGCAAGGTGTTACACGACAGACGTTTCTCGTTTAACTATTCTCCCGCACCTAGGCGCGCTAAGCGACTATACTGTTCTCTAGCTCCCGCAGTTTACGTATTGCATCCCGGAGCAATTTCCTGGACAGCTTTCCATTCGCCTTGGTGATGCGGATTCCCTGGGTGATGGTATTGATTTTCTTCGCTCTTTGCCCCATATGCGGGTGCTTGTGCTTGTTAGAGCTGAGTTCAGTACGGCGTAGACGGTGGGGACGATGTGCGGAAGGCCTTTTGCGAGATGCTGGAGCGGGGTGTTGCAGAGAGTTTTTGCTGAGTGCCGTCTTCCCGTGAAGTAGGGT
>NW_016238312.1:0-1094 GCF_001687245.7 Rhagoletis zephyria | reverse complement strand
CACCTCAGCCACCTTGGGCATCCAAGTAGCAAAAGGATTTTGTGGCACGTTGCGTGCCAGCCACCGCTTTCGCCTTTGACATTGTTTACTTGTGCTTTGTTGGTGTGCTACTCTGCTCTGGCTGCCTAAGCTGGCGTGTGGCAAGTTGCTGCTGAAGCTTATGGCAATACCAACGATATGTTGCATGTGTTTATATTTTATGGATTAATATGGGCACCCAGGTAACACGCGCCCACAAAAAGGTGTCACTGGCGGAGTTCAAGGCGATTACGCGGAATTGCTGAAATTGGTTTAGTGCGACATGAGATGGGGCACAGTGTTTTTTTTTTTGAAAAGAAAAGAAGACAATATCTAATATATATAAAACTAGAGGAGATAGCAAAATAAATGGAAAACGGTATTTAAAAAATCTGAGATTTCAGGAAAAATTGTCTCGGTGGGTAGAAGAATTTCATTGATACTGGTTTCAGGGCAAAAAAAAAAAAACTTAAAATCTTCTATATTTTAAGGCCGTTTTAAAGGCCAATGTAATTCTTTTATCTAATGAGACAATTTTTCCTGAACTCCTTCCTAAAAAAGAGCACTGTGCGGCGGAAAATAAGTAGAGGCAGAAGCATGTGATACAGTTGAGTGCTACTTTTGTGTGGCCACATACATATGTATCTACTTATAAGCAGAGAAATGGGTTGTCATAATTCTCAGGATAATCAGAAAACAATAACAAAAACGAAACTAGCTTTTAAGCATATTTCAGCTGAATGGAGGAACTCAGAAGCTAGCGAAATACATATAGCGAGTAGATGTGACTATAAATAACATGGAAAGAATGGGGTTGAATTGTGGATGAGTTGGGGATAGGTCAGAGAAAGTAGTTGGTAGCTTGTTAACACTGCCATTTAACTGACACGGCAGCTGACTTTTTGGAAGATCTGCAGCTACGCAGCTTCTAGAATGATATTGCAGCCATGCTGATGGCCTTGAAGACCGACTGATTATGTGACTAGCAGTAAACTTTATTCTAACTGGCACTAAAGTTGCGCCCTAGAGCAATAGTACTGAGATACGAATTATTCAGAAAGATTACTTGAACTGAA
>NW_016238311.1:0-1094 GCF_001687245.7 Rhagoletis zephyria | reverse complement strand
TTTTAAAAAAAAAAGGTATCAAGCTCTTAAAAAATCACCCGTTATATAGATAACTTCGTCAAATCCAGAAATGTTAACTCTGATATATAGGGGGCGTGGCACCTAACGCAAGATTGAGAGACCACGGCAACCCGTGTTTTGTTAACTTACTCATTTTACTTATGTATATATAAGGCGGTATTACTATACTCCCTAGAGTGTTAGTGTTTAGTAAATCTGCGTTTTAAGTTTTTTTGCAAAGGACCATACATTATAACATATTTTCAAAAGTTTAAACAAAAATATTAATAAATGTGTATCAATTAAAAGAAAAATTCAAAACAAGATTAATTATAACTTTTGTTTTCAATTATCCTTTTGGAACATGTCAAAAATTGCCTTTAAAAATATTATCCTTCAAGATTTTTATTTTTTATTTCATTTTGAAGAATCTTATATTAACTTAAATCCTATAAATATATATAAGGATATTGAAGGATAAAAATGCAAAGAATAGGGTCATTTCATAAATTTTTTTGATTTCCTTGGGAGAAATTTTTCGGTTATATTAAAAGTTTAAAGATGCATATTTACTACAAATGCGTTCAAATATGGGAAACGTATCGAATTTTTTGAATTTCCAATGTTTCGATGGATGATTAATTCAAGTTATTATCTAAAACTTCAATTAAAGTCAGCACGGATTATCGTTATCACGTTCTTCCATTTGAAGGTAGAAAATTTAAAACAAAATGTATATTCATAAATTACAAAATTCAAAGCGCTGAGTGCTTTTTTTATGAAAAAGATTATGCAAATCTTCTGTACTCTGCTTGGCTAGAGTTTGTATAAAAACCGACCAGCGCGACCTCAAAAAAATTTTTATTTTTTTTTTTCAAAATAAAAATGTACGTTTCTCTTTTTACCACAAATAATAATACAATAATTCTAGGTAGCGTATATGAATTTAAAAATATATATATATTGTTTGAACCACTCTAGGTACATATTTTAAAGGTCACTGTTAAATCATACACATCTACTTCTGTACATATGTAAGCGTTTAATATGCGTATGCACATGAGGAACTCATTTAACCTTAACTGACTGCATTT
>NW_016238310.1:0-1094 GCF_001687245.7 Rhagoletis zephyria | reverse complement strand
AGAATATACAACAAAAGGATGAAAGTCGTCAGAACATGGAAACATAGCGTTGCGTGAATTAAAAAGTGTTACACCATGTTACAGTTTTGCTCGTCACTGTACTTATGCCGATATGCAGTTAAGTACATATGTATGTAACAAATCTGGTACTAGTAAGGACATACATACATACGTGCATATACGCACAATACACACCGTATCAAAATTATAAGCGCTCCTCATATTGCAAAGTTTTAAGATTTTACTCTTAATTTTATAATTTTAGTTTTTTCTTAATTAAGATTATTCTTGTACGAAAAACGTATTAAACCAAGTCTCAGATTTTGTGCAATATTTGAAAAAAAAACACAACAAACTTTCGTAAAAATGTCAGACTGTTTTAATTAAATTCATTCAATGTCATGCATTTTCTTCCATACAAAGTATGTTTGAGGATTTTGTTTTTATAGGTATGTAATAAAATTAGAAACACCTTCAGCAAAACAAAAAGAAAATTCCGCAAAAAATCATGAGTCCAAGCTAGGTCGCGCATACTGTATAAACCTGCATAATCAAAATCGTTCTAAGAAATCTAACTCAAAATTTATTTTCTTAGGAAACATTGTTGATTTTGTTCCAAATTTTGCATAAACTTGAATTTATACGACTTTTGTTAAAGAGGAAACTGTATTTAAAAAAAAATATAACTAAAAGTATATAACAAGTAATGTTTAAGCAAAAAACAAAACCGTCTTCCATTGTCATACATATAAAAATTTAATTTCTTCATCATCCAATGGCCGGATCTAAACCAAATTAGTACGGGCCCACCATGGTGGTACTGCCTTTCCTTTAAAAAAAAGACTATAGAAATCGGTTAACCTGGACCAACGTTATGCGGTAACCTACGTACAAAACAAATAAAAATAAAACATATCTCGACGAAACGACAACCTTCTCCTTTTTTAGAAGTGTTTAAAAAACAAAAAATAATTATTAAAACTAATCAACTTCAGGTGTGCTTATATTTTGACACGGGTGTATATGCTTCGCATTCACACATATGTACATATCGAGCCTTTACCGCCGAATTGGTGTAAGGGACAAATAACAAA
>NW_016238309.1:0-1094 GCF_001687245.7 Rhagoletis zephyria | reverse complement strand
TCCCCAAGGTACCTGAGTACTTTGGACCAGAGTATTTAGCGCCTGCTAAGTACTTTCGTTTTTTGTACGTTGGTATCTAGCAGCTCCTAAATACCTAAGTAAATAGTACTTGGGTATTTAGCAGCTCCAAAATACCTAAGTAAATAGTCCTTGGGTATTTAGCAGCTCCAAAATACCTAAGTAAATAGTCCTTGGGTATTTAGCAGCTCCAAAATACCTAAGTAAATAGTCCTTGGGTATTTAGCAGCTCCAAAATACCTAAGTAAATAGTCCTTGGGTATTTAGCAGCTCCAAAATACCTAAGTAAATAGTACTTGGGTATTTAGTCATCTCAAAATACTAAGTATTTGTGTATTTAGTACCCAAAGTGGTACTTTAAGTACAAAAGTATTTAGGTATGCCCATCACTGATACGAAGTATACAAATATGCATACCTGAAGAAAGGGGGTTAATCACCTTCACAACGATACCAAATTTTTAATAAATCGCGTTGTAAATTTTTTGATTAAAATACTTTTTTTTTTATAAAAAAGGTACTTTTTGCTTTCAAGCGTTTTCTCTCAAATTTTTATATACGAAGTACAAAAATATGCACACCAGAAGAAAGGGGGTTTAAATTTTTAAAAATAGGCTAGCAATTTTTTTGTAATTTTTTTTTAATAAAAAAGGTATTTTTTTACTATGAAGTGTTTTTTCTCAAATTATTATATACAAAGTATGCAACTACGCATATAAGAAGAAGGAAGGTTTGAATTCGTTTACAACGATAAAAATTTTTTTAAAATCGGTTAGTAATTTTTTTGTTGAAAATTTTTTTTTATAAAAAAGTAGTATAAAAAGAAGTATACAAATATGCATATCAGAAGAAAGACAGTTTAATCACGTTTGCAACGATACCAATTTTTTAAAAATCAGTTAAAAATTGTTTGAAATATAAGGTTTTTAATTTTTAAGACCCGAGTTTTGATCCCTTATAGCACCTGTAATATAAGTTTGTACAAAAAAAGTTATATACTATTTAAATAAAAGCGAAAGGTACACTACGTCTATATTTTTATACCCGAGCGCACTTGTGCACAAGGGTATTATAACT
>NW_016238308.1:0-1094 GCF_001687245.7 Rhagoletis zephyria | reverse complement strand
AATTGTCCTTCATTTTGAATCCATATTTATGGTCACCGTAGATATAATAGAATACCTATGTATCAGAATTTCGTTGAATTATTGATGTGTATACATCTTCGGTTTCGATAGGGGTAAAATTCGCGAATATGTAAGCAAAAAATTTCGAAGTGGTAGACAGAGACGTGCACATGGTGTTTTTCTCAGTGGGTTGATTTGGTGAAGTGGCTTGGGAACCACTTGGGGTAGGGGGGCCCAGTTGGTAAGCAGTTTAGGACCAGCTGGTAACTAGTCTTTGGGAAACAGTTGGTAAGCAGTCTGAGACTAGTCAGGGCCCAATGGGCATCAGTGGGGAGAAGGTGGTTGAATTGAGCTCCAGTGGACATTTTGAGGCATTTGAAGGCCTTATAAGTTGTTTTCAACGTATTTTTGGATGCTAAGAATGCCGTAGTATTATGAGTAAGCACCAATCTATTAATATCGTTGAATTATTTTAATATCTATTGCAAAATTGTATACAGATAAGACTAAAAAGAAGAAAATAAATAATATAAAATTAACTATTTAATATACCACGCTTTTATAAATGAACTAAAAAGTAGAAAATAATATTTCTCAGTCCCATAGAATTTGTTTTGATAACTTTTGATTTTTAAATTTTAGCAAAAGTCATTATAAACAATTTATGAGATTGAAAATGAAAAGAAAAGTATCATTTTCTACTTTTTAGTCCATTTATAAAAGCGTTGTATATTAAAAAGTTTTTTTTNTTTTATTTTATATCAGTCTGAAAGTGTAACCATGTATGTAACTAAATACGTAGCACAGCAGTAAGACAGTGTGTACATAGGTAACTACACTGGCGGTCAAAACTTGATGAATGGAGTTTTGTTTAAATCTTATTTGCAATGCTTTTTAAATAATTTTTTTTTGTTATCATTTTATAGCGATATTATTCACATCTTAACCATACCATGGAATCAAACTTTGTAACTTTATACTGAATATAGAAAAATTCAAAATGTTTTTTTATTAAAATACACGTTTATATGGAAGAAAGTGCATGAATCATTCAAAATCAGTGTGATTTTTTAGCCGCGCATTTGCTGCAAGAG
>NW_016238307.1:0-1094 GCF_001687245.7 Rhagoletis zephyria | reverse complement strand
GAAAAACTGTCGAATTTCGACAGTAACTGGCACTCTAGTTTCAATAAATGGTCTTCCAGAAACAAGTACAATAAAAAAATAATCAAATTACAAATTTTTTCATTGGGAAGTTTTTAAACAAAAAAAATGGCAGCATGCGAATATCTGTCTATCTATTTTGTAAATTTGAGTCACTTCAAAATGTTAAAATTAAACTACATAATTGTTCTTCTCTCCCAAACGAACAAGTCTAGTGTAATTAAACTAGTGTCTTAAGAAATGAAAAATATTGAGTAAAAGATGACTATGAATTGAGAAACTATAATTCCATTTTTTTTTAATTTTTACTGCTGCACTCGAAATTCATTCTAAAATTGCTATATATACATATGTATGTATATGTATATGAAGAAAATAATATATCACTTTTTTAATTACTTTTAAATAATTACTTTTAAGTTAAGGCGTGCGAGTAAATATGTTAGTGGTCTGCATATGGTGCTACGGGGCGTATACGTTATAAACGCAACTACGGGTGAATGAGCAGGAGAGGTTATTTTTACTTTTTTTGGTATATACTTTTTAAGTTTTCATTTAAATACAATTTCGCGATGGAATCTTGTTCTTTATACAAAACTGAAGAAAATCCATTTTCTAAGATAGGTGAACCATAAACACGTTTTTGTCGAAAAATGTAACTACTCGTGAGATTTGCCAATAAACACCACTTCATGTATGTATTTTAATTACGATTCGTGAAATGAAAGCAGTTGTACGTCCTAACGGAAAAATATCCAATCCCCATTGCAAAACTTAGCGCTATAAACGAAGCAAAGCAATCCATGTGCGGGGGCATATTGTAGTTGTAGGAGGTTTTAATCCATGAAGTAGTTAAGAGCTCGTCTGAAAGTTATTAAAACCCCAGAGACCTTCTAACAACAGACGGCGAGCGTGGGTACCGGTAACGCCCTCAAAAGCAGCGGAAATCTCTTAAAGATGCTCCTAGAGTTTAACCCAGGCATACCCACATACATACAAATGGAAAGTGGCCAAGGCAGAACAAACGGATCGAACTAACGGGTGATTTTTTTGAGGTTAGGATTTTCATGCATTAG
>NW_016238305.1:906-1094 GCF_001687245.7 Rhagoletis zephyria | reverse complement strand
CCTTTCTATTTTTTGTTGGTTTATGTTTAAATTACGAAGTTCATGCATACCAATATTTCTTCTGGATATGACCATGTATTTGGTTTTACTAACATTTATTTTAAGTTTGTTTAAACATAGCCAATTATATATTTTATTTAAGTCATCTTGTAGTTTTGAAACAATATCAGTAATATGGTCACCACTTA
>NW_016238305.1:0-813 GCF_001687245.7 Rhagoletis zephyria | reverse complement strand
GCACTGAGCCTTGAGGTAGACCAACCACTATACTTCTTTTGTCAGATACCGACGATCCAATCTGTGTTCTCTGGTAACGATTTGTAATAAGACTTTGATACCATTTTAGCTCAACGCCCCGTATCCCTATATTACTCATTTATTTAGAAGTAACTCTTGATCTATGGTCTCAAATGCGCGCTTTAAGTCTAAGAAGACAGCAACTATGTATTTATTTCTGCTCAATTCTTCTTTCCAGCGAGCTAACACTAAGTTTAGTGCAGTTTCACACGAGTGCCTTTTTTTAAAACCAGACTGTTGTGGCATTAATATTTTATTAGTTTCTAAATATTCTATTAGTTGCTTTTTAACTACCGTTTCAAGAATTTTTTCATCACTAGGCAACGTATTAATTGGTCTCATCTCGTCGGCTCTGATTGTGTTCTTGACTTTCTCAATTGGCACAACAATAGATGTTTTCCAGTGATCAGGAACAACACCATATTTTAGACTTTCATTAATTAACTGCGTGTAAAAGTACCCTGTATATGTTATAGAGTCTTTTATGACTCCCTCAGATAATAGTTTTCTTCCTCCAATTTTATTTTTAAAACCATTGACAATTTCAATCACTTCATCGGTTTCGATTTCTATAAGTTTAAAGTTTTGTGTGCAATTTGGAGTCGTAAAGGATTCTTTTTTACCAGGTCCTATATTTGAGGTAATTTCAATAATGCTGTCAATAAAGTAGTTATTAGTGATTGTACAATCTCATTTTCTAAAACTCACTTTACATTTCCTACAATCCAATTTACGTTTTCTAAAATCCAATTT
>NW_016238304.1:0-1094 GCF_001687245.7 Rhagoletis zephyria | reverse complement strand
AGTTTTTGTTTAATATACAATGCATTGTATATGTATATGTCATATGTATATAATATGTATGTATATCTATGTAGGTTCATGCAAAAAAAAACTAATAATCATCAAGCCCTAATATGGGCGTAATGGTGCCTTAGGGATACCAGACTCGTGATTAGTAACTGCAACTACTTATAGACCAACCGGACTCAGAAATGTTTTCCCTCCATTCCCCTTGTGGAGCAGTGTTAATTCTTGTTAAAAGCCTAAATTTTGCCAAAAGCCCTGCAGAGCTTGCAGATTTCCACAAATCCTTACGAATAAAGCGATATATATGTAATTCCACCCCTTCAGCCTATTAGTTAAGAAATAGTTGACTTCTTTATAGGCAACATTGTCCCACTTGTACTTTTTTTCCAGCTGCAATACTCAGCAAAATCCGACTGTTGCCTTTAAATAGGTGAGGTTCCTTCTCTAGCTCACAGGGATTTTTGTTGAAAAGAACTACAATCTTATAAAATCGATTTCATAGATATGTATATATGTATCTGTGTAGTATCGTAAATTAAGTAAATGCGCACAAATTTGGTTTCCTTTTACCGTAGGCACTAAAAGCTGTAGCCAAGCGCTAATATTACACATCAATTAGTGAGTGAAAAGGGTAGAAATCAAGCACAAGCATCACTTAAAACAAAAATAAAATCTATGTATGTACTTACATGTGTACGTAAAATATACACACTTATAAAAATATTTACGGGCGTAAGTTCGCCTTTTCAACGGATGAAATCAAATTCAAGAGCAAATGAGATGCAATGAAGCCAGAATAAAAAAATAAAAATCAAATAAAAAATAATTAAAAATTCTCACTGTCAATGCTCTGACACTAGGAACTACACAAATGCCAAGGTAAATTGCGCATTCGCACGTGAAGCTCCTCATTTCCAGCACTTAACATCGCACAATTAGAAGTGTGTAATTTACACGCGCGCAATAACAACGTTTCTACAAAATTATGCATACATACATATACATATGTATGTATGTACATGGCGCATGCAAATGTGTTGCTGATTCAGATCAACTGAAATACCTAAGCGTTAATTACATACAAGTGC
>NW_016238303.1:0-1094 GCF_001687245.7 Rhagoletis zephyria | reverse complement strand
ATATGGTATCATACAAATTTAAAAATACACCACGCATTTATTAGCACTTGTTTAATTAAATTACAAGTTCTAGAAATATTTGACACTATTTTGTGGACTATAGCATATTTATTTTTTTTTAATTTATTGAGTTAGTTGGTAAAGTATAGTATTTTAATGTAGACCTTTCTAAGCAGAAGAAAATCGATATTTTAGTAAAGTTTTAAAATTGAAATTTTTCATCTACTAAGGATAAAAGTAACAATACCGTATTAAAATATAGTTTAGAAAACTTTCCATTACAGCGTTGAATATAAAAATATAATTTCAGATAAGCTCAATTAAATCTGTGAGTATTTAAAAAAGCATGACGCCATATGGCATCAAAATAGCGAAAGGGTTAAGCGATCGCTGTGGTGTAGTGGTTAGAAGTGCGCACTACCATTCCGCAGGGTGAGGGTTCGAGCCCAGTTCCGGCCAACATAAAAAAAAGAAAATGTTTTTGTAGTAGTGGTCGGCCCCCGGCAGGAGTCGGCGTAAAACTGTAGGTCCCTCCCCTTTATGCGACAACATCCAGGCGCATGCCACAATCGGAGGAGTAGCTCCGCCAAACACTAACATACATATGTCGATGGTCCTCTGCAATAACGGCACAATTCAAAATTACAGGTTTAAAAAAAGACATAATTTGAAAGCTTACAGTATGACTGCAAATAATCCGGAATATTTACGTTTCAAAACATATTATTGCTAAATTACGAAATAAAAAATCTTTAATTGGCTCTACTGCAATATATGAAATTTTTAGTTGTGTCGTTATTGCAGAGGACCATCGATATGTAAGCGCCTTTCTATTATTATTAGTAATCACCAATACAATTTTAAATTACATAAAGCCAGTCACAGCCCTTTTTTGTATTCGACGCTTCCAGAAATCGCAATACACTGAGGGAAAAAAATATTAAAATCAAATAGAAACGTAATTGATCTTACTATAAACGTGAACGAAAGTACTGTATATTGGTAAAAATTCAATTCAATTAGGCGCATATTAAAATGACCGCCATCGTCCTGAAAAAGCATCCGTGAAGTGAATAATCAAGATAAAAACTAAA
>NW_016238302.1:0-1094 GCF_001687245.7 Rhagoletis zephyria | reverse complement strand
TGGCTATATTTTTTACCCACTTTCCAATTATAAAATATTTTCTATAAATAATAATAATTTTTCTAACCAGAATGAACTGAACTGAAAGGTGTGAATAACTGCATAAAATCATACTTGGCGACTTCAATTCCAGGGTGGGCAAGAGCGGGATCTTTGGCCCTACCGTCGGAAATTAAGTCTTTACGACAAAACAAATAATTTTGGCAAAACTTAGGCCTCTATCTACATTTTTCAGTTAGCGCTCGCAAAAGAAGGCGTTTTCAATGAAAATGTTTAAATATTTTAATGCAATAAATAATGAAAAACACTTGCAGACCATTAAATTTTAGCATAGTAAAGTTCAAGTTTGCTGTGGTTACCGTTGATTTTTGGCATAAAGATCGCTTTAAGTTTCTATGTATTTGATGTGAGCGAAAAAACAATTTTTCGTGTAATTGGTAGAGAATTCTTGAAAATCAATATTTTTCGATCGGAAAACTCTGTTTTTTTTCAGAAGACTTCCAAAAATATCAGCCAATTCTTTATTTTCACATTTTTTAATACTAACGATTGCATTATTTTGGGTTTTTGTAGGACCTAAAAATAATAGTTCATATTAAAAAAGTGGTTAAATAAACAATTGGGTATTATTATAAGAAGTCTCTTGTAGAGAAAACATTTCTAGGATATATTATAAAACTATCCTAGCGGATGAGAGCATTAAAATTACGACTTTACTTTTGTGGGCCACCCTAGTGTACAAATATATATGTACATATATAAGTGTAAGCACTTGTCCATCAATTACTGCACTAGGTTTTATGACTACAATAATATCACATTTTTATTTATCAAATAAAAAATTGTTTTCATAACTATCATATTCTAGTATTTATTGCATTATTCACTACCAAGTGGACGCTGTGGTGTAGTGGTTAGAAGAGCGCACTACGATTCAGCAGGTGCTGGGCTCGAGCCCAGTTTCCGACCAACATCAAAAGAAAATGTTTTTCTAATAGCGATTGGCAATGGCAAACATCCGAATGCATTCAGCTATTAAAAATAACTTCTCATAAAAATACAATCGCCGTTCGGAGTCGGTGGATCGCCTTTGT
>NW_016238301.1:0-1094 GCF_001687245.7 Rhagoletis zephyria | reverse complement strand
TGCATGCGCGCGTGGTTGCATGTTAAGTGCAACATTATTGCAGTGTCACAATTTAATGGCTGAGTAAACGGTCGTAAAATACTTTCGCTTATTGCCAATGGCATTGCTGCAGTTTTTGTTCTTACAAACATTTAGTTGCAGTTAAACAACAACAATATCTAACTTGATGACCAGAGGCAAAGCGCAGTGAGCGTGAGATTGAGCAACAGTTGCCGCTATTTCAGCGGGTGTCAGCTGTACAGCGCTGTCAGCAGTTTATTCCTTTTATTTCTAATAAATTGTGTATCTTTATATGTATGTTCATATGTATGCATGTGCTTGTTTCACCTAAATTCATCGTCAATTTGTTGTGTGTTAAGCTTGCTCGTTAGTTGCGATTTTATACAGTTACAGGGGAAAAAAGCAAAACCTCCAAAAAAAAATTCAAATTTTCTTTAGCAATTTTAAAAGGCTTTTCAAAGCAAACAGATTGGTTTTTTGGAGAATTCAGGTTCACACTGAAGCTGGTCAAGAATGAAAGGCGACGTTTTTCACATTATTTATGCAGAGTGCCCTTGGCTTTTTCAGAGCTGACAGAAGATAATAACAACAATCACACCTGTGACAAGTTCAAGTCAGGGTCATTTTTGTGTTGCTATNCAAGGGCAAGCTGGTTTAAGCTCTAATTAACTGAGCACTGTGAACATGAAAATCGATAATGGAACCTTTTGTCAGTACTTTGAATCAACTATCAAAAAGGTAATAATCAAGGCCAAAAGATATTTATTTTTTAAACCGAAAAGTGGTTAGATGAAATAAAAAATGTATATACATATGTCATGGTTAAGCAAATAACTTCCGTATGGATAAACCATTCTTTTCTTTTCATTCTAAATCTTTGATGAATTAATGTTTTAAAATTTGGACAATTTACTTTGCCAATTCGCCGAATATTTTTACGTTTTTATTCACCATTTATGGTCACTTAGCAACGTAAGTAAATCGTTGTATGTGTGGACAAAAAATCGCCACATGTGTGCAAAAATTTGAATAAAAAATTTTGTATTGAATCAAAATATTCAACACTCAACAGCAGCAGAGGCAACAACAAAAAT
>NW_016238300.1:0-1094 GCF_001687245.7 Rhagoletis zephyria | reverse complement strand
ATTTTCAATTGACGCTTTCTCATTTACAATTGACTATTCACATTTACAATTGACGCTTTCGCATTTACAACTGGAAATGGTGTAGACAAGGAGAATACGTCTTACGTTCTATATGNCAGCTTTTGCTGAAAGGTAAACAAAAGCTCTGTGTACATTTTTAGCGCGTAATTTCAAAAACACCGCGACTTTAAATCAAGTACATATTATATATGCAGTACGCAATTATTTCACTTTTATTTCTCATTTCCAAATGACGCTTTCGCTTTTTCATTTGACGCTTTCCCATTTACTATTGACCATTCTCAATTACAACTGACGCTTTCGCATTTTCATTTGACGCTTTCTCATTTACAATTGACTATTCTCAATTCCAATTGACTATTCTCATTTACAATTGACGCTTTCTCATTTACAATTGACTATTCTAATTTTCAATTGACGCTTTCTCATTTACAATTGACTATTCACATTTACAATTGACGCTTTCGCATTTACAACTGGAAATGGTGTAGACAAGGAGAATACGTCTTACGTTCTATATGGAGGAAGTTTCCTTTCGTTTGGTATATGGGAAGTATTGGTTAATATCTTATAAGTATGTTTATTATTATATGGGCATAAATGATTTTCCATACAAAATCACGTCGTTATCTTTTAATATTTTTATTGACTTTGTACCACGATTGTTTATTAGGAAAAATTGAAAAAGCAACAAAGTCTAAGCGGTAGAAGTTATAGCAGCTATTTCGGAGAACACCACATCTCATCACTTCTTTTTTCTAGACTTCAGCAGGGATCGTTATCTTTTTTTAAAGACGTGCTTGCGCTAGAAGTGAGAGAAGGAGACAAAAAGTATGATTGTGTAGCAGATGGCGCAACATTTATAACCTAATCGCAGCGTATGTATGTAAATACATNCTTTGTACCACGATTGTTTATTAGGAAAAATTGAAAAAGCAACAAAGTCTAAGCGGTAGAAGTTATAGCAGCTATTTCGGAGAACACCACATCTCATCACTTCTTTTTTCTAGACTTCAGCAGGGATCGTTATCTTTTTTTAAAGACGTGCTTGCGCTAGAAGTGAGAGAAGGAGA
>NW_016238299.1:0-1094 GCF_001687245.7 Rhagoletis zephyria | reverse complement strand
GTCACACACACCACAACGCTGCCTAATGAGGCGATTACTCGCAATTAGTTAGCCAAGCGAAGTGACAAGAAGCATCGAACAATTAAAACAAACAACTTAATTAACTGATTGCTGTTTTAATGGCAGTTAAGTGGCGACATAAAAACTCTATGCCTCAACACCATTCACCACAGTGTTGAATGTACGTAGTCGATAAAGCAGCAACGGCAGTATTTCAACAATCAGCAGCAGCAGCTCGTTTGAGTCAGCATGCACAGCAACAATATAAACAGTAATGTTATTACCAATTGAATATAAAATATATGTAATGTTAATGCTTTGTAGCATAAAGCATTACTTCAATTTAAAATTCGCGAATCTCATTGAATTTTTATATAGCCCAATGACTCGCTCTATTAGAGTCATCCCCAGCTCATAGGCTAAACCAGACATACGCAATAGAGCACTTTTCTTCGCATGTTTCCACTGCTCATTCTTTGGGTTTTCTTCCTTAATTAAGAAGCAAATATTTTATAATATTTATGAGCGACATTGCGCAGGTTTAATAATATAGAGATGTAATTCAAAATTAACGTTTTTGAAAATTTCATCATACAATTAGTGAGCTTGATAAGGAGAATATGTCCCTAAACTGACAAAGATATGCTGTTTTCCATCTACATTTTGGTATACCAATTGTATGAATTGATCAAACTTTGATTTCGATGCACATCTCATTGCTAAAATGAGTATGTAAAACCGCCTGCTTTTCCAGCACCCGTACGGCAAGCTAAGTGTTTCGCTGCAAATGAGATGAAAATCAGCTCGACATATCGGCGCTGTGTCGACAACAGCTGTTACGGTGCTAATGTGGACGGCGATCACGTTGGCGTTGGTAATCATGGTAGGATCTGCAATTTTCGATAAGCAGTCGCCGCTGATTTTACTCAAGTACTACAATGCCACATCAGCCGGTTTGCAGCACTGGCGTATTTCCATTAAAACTTTTTCATGGTTGCCGAAGTGTATATTCGTTTTTTTTTCGTTTATTTCTATAATTTCATCAGTTTTTTTTCGTTTATTTCTATAATTTCATCAGTTTTTCACTTTACATT
>NW_016238298.1:0-1094 GCF_001687245.7 Rhagoletis zephyria | reverse complement strand
TTCGCCTACGAACGAGCAGACTTGAAAGCAAGACTTGCCGTGTCTGAAAAGGGACTTAGCAACGGTTGCACTTAACTGCTACGCCTTCTGAACCTACCCATTGATTTGGTTAATAGGAACAGTTTTCTACTTTGTTTTCTACATATGTAAATAAAAAAGACAGACTCTCCATACAAAATTAATATTTAAATCCGTTAAAAAGATGTAACCTTATAGAATTTGTTAGAGTTATTGCGTTTTGCTATAAAAATCTTCAACTACATATCGCTCATTTGCTGCAAGAGTGTCGTAATGCAAAAAAAAAAAAAAATATTTTTTTAGTTAAGTATGCAGTTGTATACAAATTTCAAAGCTGTATCGATTAACATATTTAGCTCATTAGAAGAAAATTTGTCTTCATTTCTATGAACGGAGCATATGAGTAGTTTTTTTTTCGATTTTTAGCTTTTGGTGGGTATTGTATTTTACATAGTTTCATGTCCACTAGTGCAAAATCTTTCTATATTCTGAAAAAAAAATCTTTCTACATTTACCGAAANATTTTTAAGGGAGATCACTTGGTTGCGCTGCTGGTAAATTTTTTTTTAACGTCTCAATTGCCTATTACTACACTCAATAAGGTCCGGTGCACGCGAGTGTTTTTAAACCCTGCGTCACCTAAAGTCAACTCTGCGCACTTAAACATGAAATGCCGGAAAAGCACAATATTTTAACACTAACAGCGAGGTGTACGGTTTCCAGACGTACTGATTTGGGAGGGACATTACTGAACTTTCACTCGCTGTACTGAAAATCATCAATTCCCAATTCAGTACGCAAATGCCCTGATTTTTCGGAAATGTGTGCTGATTTGTACTTATTTTTCAATCTCTATTCCACTAAATAGCACGTTTCACCAACGAGTGACCCCTCAAAGTTCAAGCTTTATGACCAAAGAGCATCCAACCGGTAATTTAAAAACTATATAATATTTTAAAAATAACACAAAAAATGATACAAAATTGTGCATTGCGTTTATTAAAGGAATGGATGTATGTATATCAATACATATTTCTTACTTACAACGTTGTTTGATTCAAGGATGGAGTTATTTT
>NW_016238297.1:0-1094 GCF_001687245.7 Rhagoletis zephyria | reverse complement strand
CGCCGCCGCCGTCGCCGCATCGACCACTTTGGCAGCCAACCTTCAGCTCATTAGTCACCGGATACCCTCGACTTTCACCTTGTATCCAGCGACGGCAGCAGCAGCACTTTCTCTCTCCTGGCAACTCTTTCAGTCGCATTCTCTCAGACGCCGCGTTTGTGCCTCTCACAGTTTTTGTTGTTTAATGAACACTACACTGTAAAAGCATGAGCCGCTCTTGGCGGCAACCTGTTTGCGCCGAAAACTGCCTCTGCCAGTGCTTTGCTTCCTTTGAAGTGCATGGGATGCNTTTGCGCCGAAAACTGCCTCTGCCAGTGCTTTGCTTCCTTTGAAGTGCATGGGATGCTGTGTCCAGCCACCACCGCCATCGCTGCTGCTGGACGACGTGATCAGAATGTGTCTTGTTTGGTGGAGTTGTCAGTGTCAGGAGGGAAAGGGAGAAAAAGGGAAAGGCAAAAGCAAAAGCAAACGACAGCGGTCGTCGTTTGCACACCACACCACAGCAGAGCCATTAGTGTGTTCAAGGTCGCTCGCTTCTACCTCTCGAGCTGCTGCTCCTGTGATTGAGCTTTCTTTTCCACTTCTTTCCTTTTTTCTATTTCCCTTTTCTTTAACATTTTAATTTGAGGCTCTCTCACCTATTCTTGACTGCTGGCGAGACGGCTGCTGATGCCTCGTCGCCGTCGTCGCCGCCGCCAAATGAGTTGTGCTGTCTACCTGGCGCCTTGTTCAAATGCTGCTTTTTCTTTTGACTGACAGATATTATCCACACCGTTGAGGTCTTTGTGTGTGTGTGTGTGTGTGAGGTGTCGCTCCACTTTTACGATCAGAGAATATTTAGGTTGTTGGGTGCTGCTGCTGTTGTTGCTGGTCGTCCTAGTGATCTTGGATATAATGGAGTAATGAAGATTAACAGCAGCAGCAACAGCAGAAAGAGAGGGAATCAGGCAGTCAAGCAAGGGGGCTCCAAGATAGTTTGTGGCTTTTGTGTGCTGTTATTTGCAGTCTTGTCTCTCAGTCTTATCATCATCAGTCTTGAAAAGGGAGAGACGATTGTCGTTGCAATGCACAGTGCTGTGCTTTATGCACCTGTT
>NW_016238296.1:0-1094 GCF_001687245.7 Rhagoletis zephyria | reverse complement strand
GAGAGGGTGAGCGGGGCCATGCGGTCGCAAGCCCGACGACGGTTGATGCCTTCGAGGAGCTTCGCGTCAATGTTGCTCGGACAGCCGTCATGAGAGATTTGGGTGATGAGGTGCACAAAACGATTGATCTGATAAATTGAAGAGGACAAAGTGATCATGAAGATGATAAGTACATTTTTAAAGCAGAACATTTTAAATCACTTACCTGTTCTTTATCTTTGCAGTACGCAGGCAATGGCTCTTTTTCTTCATTGTCATTTGCTGCAATCACCTCTTTCCCTTCCACAACCGGGCTGAGAAGTTGGGCATAGCAGGTGAACAGCAGTAAAGGGGTGAGCAGGCACTTTTTCATAGTGTGTAGTGAAAGGACAGTTTTTCAATCAGCAAAATGTAGACACAAAATTTTTTGTTTTAACTGCTCNTAAAATACAATTTAAATGTGTTTAAATAAGAAATTTTTTTGCATTTATTTTGTACTTTTTTTACCCTTTTGCAGGCTGATTATTTAGTCACGTAAAAACATTAATAATCATTAAGAATTAATCGCAATTCAGACAACATTTACAGTGGACAACAAGCTGACTGTTTGCAATGATAAGCGTGTTTGTTTTTAACTGAAAATTAATTCATCAGTTACTTTTAATAATAACCAATTGCAATTAGTATGCCATGGTACTAGATTTGTCTGCTGATTTTTATCAAAGCGAGGGAGTAATATGTAAATACAAAAAGCCGTTTGAGAAAATACTTTGCTTAGTGAATTAAAAAAATGGATTTTTTCTGAAGAGGAACTGGAAAAGATTAGAAAAAAGATACGTTTAAATAAAATCAAACGGCAGGAGGACATGGAGAAGCAGCTGAAGGGGCCACACAGGGCAGTGGGCATGATAAGATGGTCACTGCACTTTTCTATTTGCCATGGTGATCAGGAGAGGCGTTGTGTTTTTAGGAACAAATTTTAGCACTACCTCTACTTCATCACGAGCACATCTGCCAGCAACAACAGCAAAAGCAGTAAAAGAATTACACTCATTAAAAGAGTCACCTTTAACACACACAAACACTGTCGTTGCTATTTTGATCATTTTTTGCTT
>NW_016238295.1:0-1094 GCF_001687245.7 Rhagoletis zephyria | reverse complement strand
CAAACGAATATCATATTCTCAATAATTTTCGTCAATGGTGAGATTAAGGCGGTTGACACTCTGTACAGCCATCAAGAAAGTCACTCCGGTCACCTACTTAGGTCTAATGTGATGCCATTTGAGCGAGTTCTTATTCCGTTCCTTGAGTTTTTCGAGTGAAAAAATTTCGAAGCTCTGAAGATTGCGAATGTCTGCAGAGTTCAGATCAGCCATTGGAAGATGTAACTATGTATTGAAAACAATAAATGGTAGAGGAAAATCAATTAGGATCATGGTCTTAGAAAGTTTATCGTTGATACTTAACCAGATCTGCTTAGTAGTGCTCTCTGATTCGTCCGTCTGTTCGTTGTAAATTCAATGAATGCTAATTTCGGTGTTTGCATGTGGTGCAACTGTGTGTACCTGTCTGCTGCACAGCTTCTGGATATTTCACTTTGTTGTAGGTTTCTAATCTACTGAGCCAGCCTCGAGGACGCTGTAGTTGTGAGGAAACCGTTTGCTGCGGTTCAGTGAGCGCTCTTGTGAGTAGATCCTAATACCCTCAGTAGTACGCAGGCCAACCACTGGAACTGACGATGTGCCGACAAACTATTAGCGACATACATAGATAGTCTATTACCAACTTCACACAAACACTGCAATTCAATTCCCACCCATCACAGAATAAGGGCTTGAGGTGTGGCGGGAGACCGGCCTAACTCTGCTCCAACTAATGCAGCATAAACAATTCTCGACACCAACCATCTTTTCACCTTCCCCCTCAAACTAACTCAGCTAGGAGCCCTCTCCCTTTGGTCTTACCACGTGCAAACAGAACGGTTTTTGGATCTACCGTTAGTTGAACGTGACGACAACATTTCTAAATCTAAATTAGCTAAAAAGTTTGATAAAATTTCTAGGGATACACCTTCCTATTAAGTTTGCTTCTATATATATATCTTATACGCGTGTGCACATCCAGTGTACTCTCTATTGGTGGTTTTGTCTTTCCAGGAATGATCAATAAGTTTCCGCTTGCAGTCCAATTACACCGAAGTATTCAACCTTTGTAGACCTTTGTGTAAGTCGGACTTCATTGATAGGCATGATTAATG
>NW_016238294.1:0-1094 GCF_001687245.7 Rhagoletis zephyria | reverse complement strand
TGTTGCCTTTGAAGGTATTTTTAGAACTTTAATTAAATTATTTAATTGATTTTCGCATTCTTGATTTTTCTCTGTATTTATCTTATGTATGTATATTACAGGGCAATTCTGGCAACAAAAGTCTTTCGTAAGGCAATTGTCAATTTTGGCAACTATCTTGAAAACTCTTTAGTGTCTTTCGAAAGACTAATTGAAAGATCTACTAATATTATGCTGTACGCCTTTTATCAAAAAATGTTTTTTTTTTATTAAATTAAATTAAATTAAATTAAACAACATATAAACTTTTCTTAAAAAAATAAATAAAAGAAAATTAAATTAGAAAAAAAAAATTTTATCAAAAAGGCAATAGTACTTAAAAGTTAAACTAGAAAAATATCTTTATTTTATTTAAAAAATACAAAAAGAAAAACTAAAAAAATTAATAAGATCCTAAAAATTAAATGAAATAAACAAAATATGTTTTTCTATTTAAAACAATAAAATCTGAAAATTAAATTTCTTTTAATAAATAATATATATAATTATATATTAATATAACAAGAGAATAAAAAGTCAAATTTAAAAAAGAAAAATAAATAAAGGAAGTTTCAAAAAAGTAAATTAAAAAAAAAAATATTTGCTTTTGTCACAATAAAATCTAAAACTCAAAAGAAAGTTTAACTAAAAAACTAAAAAAAAAATTAAAAACAGAACAAAATAGAATAAGTTACTAAAAATTGGACGAAATTAAAAAAAATATCCATTTTAAAACAATAACAGCCAAACCATTAAAGACAATACAATGAACAGAAAAAAAATACATAAAATGCATTAATTAAATTAAATCAAAAAATAAATATATTTTATTTTTAAAAATAAGAAATCTGAAAGATTAAAATAAAACAGAATAAAATGTAGATTTAGATAAATAACAAAGAGTGAGCCTTTTTCTAAGACTTCTGTGCTAGAATAAAAAAAGTCTTTCGAACTACCATCTGTCTTTCATTTGTCTAACGAAAGGCTTTTTATTATCTTAGCCAGTATTGTCCTGTTAAAGGGTCTTTAAAGTAACGGGTGATTTTTTAAGAGCTTGATACCTTTTTTTTTAAAAA
>NW_016238292.1:0-1094 GCF_001687245.7 Rhagoletis zephyria | reverse complement strand
CAAGGATTCACATGCAAAAGCAGATAAAGAGAGGACCAGATGACGCAAGTGAGTTTGCGTCTGTCACTTGGGGCGAGAAGGAGAGAAGGAGAGCAGAGATTCGCAGGGCCAACTCTTGAGCAACCACCACCACCACCATCGTCACCTCACCGAAAGGCGACAAAAATGCTCTGCTCTGCTTCAGATCTCGCCAGAACGATTTTTAATTAAACTCATGCTCGAGTAAACAGGCAAGAGAAAGAGAGATCTGCTGCCGCTCCTTGTGAGTGTCACCGATAACGAAGGATGAAAGAATGGCAAAGAATGGAAGAATAGAAGAATGAAACAAGAACATACAAAGAGCCGAGAAAACGATATTATTACAGCGCCGGATAAACATGTTTTGGAGAACTTGGGGCGCGCACTTGTTCGGATTCAGGTGATTCAACTGTTCTCCAGTTGCGATTTACTTTAGAAGAAAAAAAGTCAGAAAGTGAGAGCGAGGATAGAATTCTAATGCTGATCTTGCAGCGTGTAGTAGGTTTCCTATTATCCTCCTCTCTTATTTTTTTCTTCATCTCCAATTACCGAAAAACAACTCCTGCAGCAGTAGTCGAACCACTGCTGCAAGGAAACAGTAGTTGCAGGTTATTAGTAGTAGTAGTAGTAGGAAAACACACACACACTCCAAGTTAAACTTTTTTTCTGGTTTATTTTTTCCGTTTCTTCTTTTGTCGTCGTTAGTTGTAGTTTTACCTTTCACCCAGAGTACTACTGCTAACAACTTTGTCCTCAGGAGCAGAGGGCAGCAGCAGAAAAAAAAGAAACTCAAGGAAGAAGAGCGTTGGCAATAAATCGAAACTCAATCGGCAAATGCTGTCATTGGCAGCAACGGCATTCTGAAAAACAAGGAAAACGACCACTGCCGAAGAAAAAGGGAAAGAAAAAGTAGAAGGAGATTGAGAAATAAAAGTCAAATAAATATCAATTGGTAAGAAAGCTACCAAAAAAAAGAAGGCAGATGCGACAAAAAAAGCAGAGCGAAAAGGTCGACACATGTGTGTGTGTGACACAACGACAGAAACTAAACTAAAAAAGAAAAGGAAAGCACAAAC
>NW_016238291.1:0-1094 GCF_001687245.7 Rhagoletis zephyria | reverse complement strand
TGATCGCTACCAGTGTAATCTTCCAATACTTTCCATTCCTTTATGGTGCACAACTATACCTGCTATGCCTTCTGATGCTAGTGTGATGTCTGGCGTGGTTTCCTCGCATCCTGGTCTTCGGAAGGTTGTTGNTGCTGCGCCAGTATTTAGCACTATAAATCCGAGTCGGGCTGAAATTTCTAGCACGCGTTTGCCTCTGGAGTCCGTGATTGGCTATCAACCCCACATCATGCTAAAACGAAAGGTAGATGAACAGAAACAGCGTTTCATGAAATAAAAGTTGTCATACATAGAAAGATCACTACACATCAAAGCGTGCGGTGTGTTTCAACGATACACCTAAACAGTAAGAAAAAATATCTTTGCTATAACACATCGGAAATGGAAATCTTTCATAAATGACGGAGTTATTCGAGTTTTCAAACATATATGTATATGATTCAATGTTTAGTTGTTGAAAATGAAATAAAAATGCTATTATTTGATTTTGCACCTATTGCAGTTAGTGTGAAACGGGGTCCCAGCTTAATTTGTATAACCGAAATCGCAATTATAGAGCTACAGTGACGAGCAAAACTGTAATGCATGGTGTAACACTTTTTATTTCAGCCACCGCTATATTTCCAAGTTCTAACGACTTTCATCCTTTTGTTGTATATTCTTTTTGGTACATCCCTACTCCCTCTCTCATAACGATTTGAAGTCAATACAACAACAATAAAAAATCCAGCAGACAAAAATGTAAATTAAGGCAGATGTTACAGTTTTGCACTCACACTCAATTTTGCATTTGACAGTTATCTTTTGCTTAGTTGGAAGTCAGATGACTTTTTTCTATATTGTAATTTATTGAAAAAGTAATCACCAGTAAATAACATAGTTAATCAGGAACCATAAATGTAAATAATAGATTTACTGCGGAAAGGCGTAACCGCACGAAAAGTGGCAACAAATTTTGGAATTTGCTACTTGAAAATGTTAAGACTTAGAAAAAATATAGCCTAAAGTGTTCCCAAGGACAAAGGAAGTCAAAAAATAGGAAGTTAAAAAATTTTACGGTACGATATCTTGTGAACTTAGCAGCAAGTAGCGAT
>NW_016238290.1:0-1094 GCF_001687245.7 Rhagoletis zephyria | reverse complement strand
TCACTACTACTATTTTTTGAGAGCATTCCAAACGTCACCACCACCACCTGCGCCTCCTCTTTCACCCAAAAAAACTAGCTATTAACATCACATTTATTTTTAATATATCTGCTGCTGCTGCCGCTGCTTCATCATATTATTACTTTTTGTGTTCTATTTGTATTGGATTTTTGTTCACCTTGTTTGTCATTCACCTGAATTGGTTGCACTTGTAAAGAGAAAACTAAAAAAAGAAATTCTGAGTTTGATTCCTTTCATATCTTCTTTTCTTTTTCTGCAATTCTTTTGCTCCACTAAACACACGAAAACAACAAAAGTTCACTCAATTCAAACATCTTTGTAAGTGCAACCTTCCTTTTTTGCTTTTGTTGTCACTGTAAAACACTCTTTTTATTACCTGCTTTTTAACAGTAAAAAATTTGAGAAAATACTTTTGTACTCAAAATTACGTCGTATTAGGGCTTATTGCAACTTGCGTGTCTTGTGACATTGCTGTGTTTGCTCTTAACTCCAAAAATTGCACTGAAAAGAAATACCGCATTTTTGACATCACTAGATCATCAGCATCACTATCAGTGCACTGCATCTTTTCTTTTCTCTTTGTACACTAATTAATTTACAGCAAATGTCCGCATCCCTTTAATTGACAACCACTACCACCACCATCACCAGATTCTTTCAGGCATTGCACTTAATAGTCCTGTCAATGTACATAATTAGATAATGATATATATAAACGCCAGTCAGACAGTCATACAAGCTCAATTTTCGCTATTGTACTACTACTTTCACTTACCATTGTGCACTCAACGCAATTTAGTTGCGAAAGTTGACACTGTTTACTAATTTAGCTTTTCCATTTCCACTCTCCTTTTCTTCTTCTCCAGTTACACTTTTTCTTAAAACTTTTTTATCTCATTTTTAAAAGGAAGACATCAACTTGAAAATGGACCCCGGTCACATGGACCACGGTCATGGTATGGATCATGAGCACATGAACCACACGATGAACAATGAAACGATGAACCATGGCATGCACATGGACATGGAGGGCATGATCATGTACTTTCACTTTGGCTCAGTGAGCAACATCC
>NW_016238289.1:0-1094 GCF_001687245.7 Rhagoletis zephyria | reverse complement strand
CAGCGACAGCAGAGTGTCTAGACGACCAGTCTTAGACTATCAAAAGAAAATGCTGTTGCTGCTGCTTCTGCCGCATCAGTTTGCATCAGTGTCGCCGCAGCAGCAGCAACAGCAGCAGCAACAGCAGCAGCAAGAGCAGCCCCTCTTCAGATGCAAAGTCAATTCACATTAGCCACTGCCCGTCTGCCTGTCGGTTTTTTCTGCCAGTTTTCTTCTTTTGCCAGTTCGTTTTCCCTACATCTTNCCTACATCTTAGCTGCCTGTCCTTAACCATGAAAGTGGGCTGACGCACATTGCCTTTTTCTTCATTTTTTTGTCGTTGGTTCGGTCGGTCGTTTATTACGACAAGTAGAATGCAGCAAGAGGGGTCGCCTACACCGTTGCTTGTTATACACTACCAAAAATGTTTGCACCAAGCTGAGTGATGTCAAGAACTAAAGGGCAGCCACGTCAACAGTGTCTGAAGAAAACTGAATTTTTGAGTTTAAAAAATTGTGAGAAGAATAAAAGGACAAGTGCGCAAAAAAAAGAAAGAAACAAAAGCAACCAGTCAAACCACACAAAACTAACACTGTGACAAACGTAGTAGCCAACTTTCTCGGTTTACAAGTGCTGAGCAATGTAGCGGAAGTGCGGACTAAAAGGGAGAGAAGGAAATAAAGAAAAAATGTTTTTCCAGACAAGTCGACACTGAACGTCATTGGTCAACATGAATCCATTAGAATATGTTTAGCAGTAGTAATGTAAATGCTTAAAAGTGCAACATTTTAACAGTAACAGTTTGTCAAGTAAGCTTCTTATAATATGTAGTAGAACACATTCTATTACAAAAATCAAAATGTACAAAACATTTTGATCATTTAGCATTAGATAAAAAACCGGAAACCAATCTGACAATTACTTATAGCGAATGACTTGTACAGACTTGTAAGCCAACGCATTACACGGAAATTGTTGTTTCCAACTTGGCTGTTGCAAATATAGAAAAGAAAGTAATGGATCTAGGAAACCATCTACTAACATGCTCATTTGCTAAGAAAAAACTTTAGTAATTCTTGTTATCTTCATCAGACAACAAGTACTTGTCTTTAACT
>NW_016238288.1:0-1094 GCF_001687245.7 Rhagoletis zephyria | reverse complement strand
TTTTTTTTTAGTTTGTAGAAATTATTGTGTTAAAAATTTGTTCTTTTTTGTTTTGTTATTTATGGCCTTTAGAACAATTTTAGTTTTTACTTATAAAGGAAAATTATTTGGAAAAACAACAATAAAAATATAAAGAGTATTTTTAGTTCATTTAGAAATTTAGTTTATCTATTTTATTATTTAATTTTTTTCTTTTTTAAATAAATTTCCTTTTAATTTTTAGATTTTGTTTTAAAAAGAAATTTAGGAACCTATTTCATTTTTGTCTTTTTAAACGTAATTTTTATATTCTTTTCAATTGAATTTTCCTTTAATTCTTAGATTTTATTATTTTAAAAAGAAACATATTTTTTTTTTTCATTTTTAAAAATTCAATTAGCGTTTTTAAGCTTTTTTAATTTAATGTNATTTAATTTTCACAAAAATTTTTGCTAAAAGACAAACAGAATATGTTAACGCCTCCTCTTTGGCAGATCTTTGAATTAGTTTTTCGAAAGACAGAAATAAGCTTTCAGGATAATCGTCAGAATTGACAATTGTCATTGAAAGACAGTTGCCACGGTTGTCCTGTTAGTATAGGATTGTTCCGGAGGGTGTTAGAAGGTAAACGCCAATAAAGGAAATTTGTGTTATTTCTCAAGTGAAAGTGAAATAACTAATAAACCTTAAAAACCCAAATGAATAGAAGTCAAGACTTGTCAAAAATGTTGATTTGCATTTACTAAACTGCAAAAAGTGGCAAAACCCCCACTACTGCTTTATAAAATTTAGTAAGGCTTAGAAATATGTATTTTTTTGAGTCGTGAGTTGTATATACCAAATTTGAAAAAATGTCTTGCTAGAAATATCTCAAGAATGTGACTTGATATACATATGTATATCAAATGGCTTAGTTACTTGGGTAAATACCGAAGACAATATTGTGATATCTTCTTTTACCGTTTATACCTTTTTTAAAATGAGGCCAACCTGAAGAAGGCTATTAGATCGTGAAACACTATTGCATCGCAGAATTTTGATAGGAAAACTGCTGAAACTCTACTCATAAGACAATAATTGAATTTGCAAGTGTAATTGAAACGAAAAAGGTGTCA
>NW_016238287.1:0-1094 GCF_001687245.7 Rhagoletis zephyria | reverse complement strand
AAGTTGGAAGCTCGGAATAGCTTCGCTCGGCTCGAATTGGCTCCGCTTCCTGTGTGTATGGACATTAACCCCCAATACTGTGCACTAGAAAAATAATGAACTTTGACTATTTGTCAATAAATTTGCACCTAAAACTATGCCGCTAATATTTCTCTATATTCGCTGAATTTGTGTAATTTTTAAAGCGCCTAAATCTAAATACCAACTTGCTTTGACGACAGTGTAAAAATCTTTCACAAATGAAAGAGTTTGTCAAGGAATTTGCTATGTCAAAATATGAAACGGATAAAAAATTTTCTATTGACACAATTATAACAGAAGAGTTTTCATATACTCTCTTCGCTTCACCTACCATTTGCAACGAATTAAAAGATATGAATACATCGGAACTACGTAATTATGTAGTTGATAGCACATTCCAAAATTACCGGATTCATCGGACAGTTAAATAAAAACAATCAAACTAAAAAATTATTTTGCGACTTTCTGAAAATTCTCGACGGAAACACTGCTCGGTAGTTTGCCATTGCCTGCCGAGGGGCGTCCGATATTAGAAAAACTTTCTCTTATATTTTATTTTGATGCTAGTTAGAAATTGGGCTCGATCCTTGGGCCACGGGTTAGTAGTGCATATTTCTAACCACTACACCACAGCGTCCGCCAACGCCGACTCATAACATTATCAAATCGAAGAGCATGGTTCATGTACATACATATGTATGTAAATGAAATATGTATGTCGCAAAAATAAAATTTTTCCGTCGAATTAAGCAATAGAAATGATATTTATGCTTTTTTGATGTGATAGTAATTATCAAGAACTTTTATGAACACCAGTTAAAAAATTGTCAAGAACAAATGTTGGCCAAAAAACGTTCTGTGTGATTTCGCATACAAGCAGATGATGAAGTTTAATGTTGCTGAAAAAGCTCTATATTAAACTTAGGTGGTTTTTACAATCAATATTCGCCTGGTCATCTTTGCAGCTCCAAATTCTAACTACATTTTATTGCTTTCTATGCTTTCAAAATTCCCTTTCTATGTCTTTTTGGCTAATTTATATTTGTTTAGTTGTCGCTGGATGGTAGTTTTCA
>NW_016238286.1:0-1094 GCF_001687245.7 Rhagoletis zephyria | reverse complement strand
TGCTGCTGACGACGCGCAGCACCTGAACGCTCTTCAGGTGATGAGGTGGATGGTGTTGGTGCTGCTGATGATTTCTGGAAAAAGGAAAAAGAGGGAAAAAGAGCGTTAGCAAAAGGAGGTCTATTTATTTTTACGCCCTCGTAAATACAAATTCTACTCTAGTGCTATTAAAGACAGTCAAACTTCACGAGAGACTAAATCAACGATCAGTCAGTCACCGTCACAGGCGAGTAAATAACACACAGGCACAGGCCGTAAAACACAGTGCAATCGAAGGCGAGTCAGACTTGTACGACTTGTACCAGTCTGTAAGTCTGATGCGAAACGTCGGTGATGATGCTGGTGATTTTGCCATTGACTCACTCACTCGCTCACTGTGTGTGTGTGATTGCTCCCAGTGTGAAAGACCCAGAAAAGAAAGAAGGCAAAAAAGCTGATGCGTAAATTCTTGCAAACGATAACTGTAACACACCACAGCGAACACATGAAGTGGAAAGCTGCTGACATCGGCTAAATTATTTTTTCCTCCGGTGGTGGTGTTTGTACAAACAACTGTTGTACAAACACCAGTGGAAGAAAGAGGAAAAAGAGGGAAGCGTCTCCTGCTCATGTACGCCATCTGTAGCGGTGGCTTTGTAGTAGTAGTAGTAGTAGCAGTAATGTTTAAAACAATGGAAATTCGTGAATGAATCGCTATTGAAACGTAAAGAACGTGAATTGGCAAAGGAAAATAAAGCCTGCTTCTACTCAAAAAGTATGATAGTAATGAGTATCAAACTGGCCAATTAAAAGAAGAAGGAGAAACCTACGGCAAAACAGCAAAGGGCAAGTCCAGCTGGTGCTGATGGTGGTGGTGAGTGGTCGTGGTGGTGGTCGTCGTTGTCATTGTNCGTCGTTGTCATTGTGTAGGTCAAATGCGAGGTTCAGTATTAATAGCGAAAAACAATAGTCTAATTAAGCGGACACAATCAAAGAAAAAAATAAACAAAAGTAGAAGCAACTATTGCTCAAAAACTAAGAAAAACCCAAACAGCTGTGGCCAAGGGAGAAAAACTGTCGCATCGAGTAAATCACAAACACATGGAAACACATGC
>NW_016238285.1:0-1094 GCF_001687245.7 Rhagoletis zephyria | reverse complement strand
GAAAGAAAGAAAAGAAGAGTGAAAAAAGGTGTTGGTTGTCCGGTGACGGTGGCGGTGATGACAGGAACAACAGCAAAAGTGAGACATAGAGGAAGCAAAGAATAACAAAGATAGATAGAAAGAGATTGAGAAGCGAGTGATCCGGGTGGATAGAGAGCGGAAATGAATAGCTCAGCGGGTGGTGACAGGTGGTGGTGACGGTGGTGTTGATAGTGTTTGTAGTGGCCTTGATGGTAGTGACACATTAACAGGCAAGAACACTCTCTGGTGAAGGAGGTGGTGGTGGTGGTGGTGAATCTTCAAACAAGGAGGAGGAGGACATTGGTTTAGGTCGGAACATTTAGAAACACGAACACACACACACGAACAGAGAAAGAGAGGACACGCAGTACCTGACATGTACAATCTTACAGAGAGAGTGTCGCTTACCGGTGTGTGTCGGTGTCCAGCAGCAGCAGCAGCAACAGAACTTACCGATCTTGATTATTGTTCATTTCCAATGTCCCTCCTAGTCAGTGGGTATTTTTAGTAGGGTCGATCGCGGACCTTCTTCAGCTGCACCTTCAGCCGTTTGTTCAGCACCTGAAAGCCGTTCATGGCGCGAATGGCCGCCTGCGCAGAGTCGGCGTTGTCGTAGGAGACGAAGCCTGGACAAGAAAAACAAACATATGACATCAGACAATGGACAAAATAGACAAATAAAACACACGCAAACACTCACCAAAACATTTACTCAGATTGGAGTTCTTGTCNCGCAGAGATGACATTACCGTAAGGGGCAAACAGGCTCACCAGGTCGACATCCGTGTACTCGGCTAATCAAAATTCAAAAACATTAATTAAAACAAAATCTCTTTTTTCCTAAAAATGCTTACCTGGCAAGTGATAAATAAACAGATTAGCCCCTTCCGGCCCTTCAACTTGTCTGGAAGCAGAGGAAGTTGAAGCTGCAGCAGAAACAGCAGCCAATTTGGCCAGAGCCGGCCCTGTGAGCGCCGAAGCGTAGGCGGAATGCGGTAGGGTGTGGTGGGGGTGGTGACCGAGAGTTGAGAGGCCGGCAAAGGAGGACAGGGGCAGGGCACTTTCTCCTAAAA
>NW_016238284.1:0-1094 GCF_001687245.7 Rhagoletis zephyria | reverse complement strand
TTGCTAAAGTTGGCCATGAACAAAAAAAAAAAATTGCATCAACGCATTTCATTTCATTTGCCGTCAAGTGTAAGCAGTCAAGTAATCTAGACAGTGATAATGTACCCAATATTATGATTTTAATTAGAGCGATAACTATTGGCATTTACACTATACCATTATTATATTTAGTACTTCGTTATAAGTATTTCCCATTTAAATGCATATCTCTTACCAATATGCTTTCAGTTATCATTTCGCCTGTGTCATGGCATGCGCGAAAGGAAAGTGGTGGAGGTTCGTCGAACTCTAAATTGCTCCGTGGATGCATCAAACGAGATCACACTCACCTTAGATCGATCAGTGCGAGCCTATTTGCATGAAACTGTGGAGTCTTTTCCTCTGGGCGAAATTGAACGCTCGGTTTTCAATCAAGTGAGTAAGTTTTATACATTTATTATCTTACATTAACCATTAATTACGCGCATAAAGAAAATCACACAATTAGTCGCATGGTGACCCCAATAAAAGTTTTGAAAAAAGGAGTTTTCAAAATAAAAAAACGAAGCGCGTATTATCAAAAACATTCCAGTACTCTATTATCGTTAACTTAAAAAAATAAAAACATATTTTCGACTTCAAACTCCAAAAAAAAAATTAGAAACTTACCTCTCCCAAAAAATGTTACGTTAGTGGTCGCATGGAGTCAGGACTTAAAAGAGTAGCGACACATGCATACACGCCGATGTTCCGGCAGTGACTTATTTACATACCCCACGGCGAGTTCGGAACCTTGAAAGGGCGCGAGCATGCTCCAAGCACTTCAAGACAATTTTTTCAACTTGAAATGGCCTTGACCCCATGCGCCTCATTAAGGGTTAAGGCTTAGTTTCTCACTCATCCCTTTATATAAATTGCGATTGATCGCAAACCATGTATGTATGTATGCCCTGCAACATCTTATCAGTTGTTATACTAAGGAAATGAACCAAAACCAATAATAATGCAAAGCTTTTTTTTTTTTTTTGAAGACTCAACGAACAACTTTATAAAATGTGATTTTATAGTGAATTGCATAATCATCTGCTTATATTTGCATGTAATTGTATGATCCT
>NW_016238283.1:859-1094 GCF_001687245.7 Rhagoletis zephyria | reverse complement strand
TCCTCCAAAAATTTGCCGTTCAAATCGTCGATCAAAGCATTTCTTTGCTGGTGTCGATCTATGTAACAGTGGTGATGGTGCTTCATTCACCATTCTCAAGAGAGAAAGACTGTGCGACAAGATCACAAGAACACTGAGCTGAGCTTACTTTGTGCGCCAGTCCATAAATAAAGCTTAGTCGTCGTACACATCTGCATACACACAAAAGTCTGCAAAGAGAGAGAGAGAGAGAGAG
>NW_016238283.1:0-817 GCF_001687245.7 Rhagoletis zephyria | reverse complement strand
AGAGAGAGAGAGAGAGAGAGAGAGAGCGCATCACATATTTCACCGGTCGCCAATAAGGAAAAAGAAAGAGAGAGAGAGATTGCGATACGAGGCAATAGATTTCTGAGATCATTTGCATAACCACCACCATTTGCTCATTACTACTCAAACAAAACAGAATGCAAAGAGTGCACCACTGTGCACCTCAATTCAGTCGATCTGGAAAGGATGTGCAAGAGATGTCGTCTTTCATAAAAAAGCTAATATCAAGTGAAAATATCAAGACGGTGGCTGTGATTTACTATAGTCTGTGCGTCTCCTGTTGAGCAGGTGTGCAGACTAAGTGGATTACTAATAAAAAAATTGATGATGATAAGAAGCTACTGCGAGCTACTGGTGCACTTTGGGTGCACTGTTTTAAATATACTGGGGGCTAAAAAAGAAGTAGGCTTGGGCTCGTAAATACTGATGAGTATACTGCTGAGTGTAAATTGAAAGGTGCAATTGCCGCGCACCCTTTGGCTTTCCTCTAAGCATTGACAGCAGCAGCAGCAGCACCTGAATCATCATCAGCATTAGCAGCATAAAAACAGCAGCAGGAAAAAGGTGCACAAAATTGAAATTGAGCAGGTGAAGTGAGTAGTAGTGTATTTCTCAGAATGACAAACACATGCTCGAGAAGTGTCGACCGCAATGATGATCACGAAGAGGATGATGAAGATAAAGCTGAAGTAGTACAACGCAACAGATCACCAGACAGACAGAAAAGATGACATCTTTCCTCCAAGCCATCTGACATGATGATGTCCAGATGAATTATAATTAAAAACGCGCTCGC
>NW_016238282.1:0-1094 GCF_001687245.7 Rhagoletis zephyria | reverse complement strand
AAAAAATCATACATTGTCAATTTTTCAAACTTGCATTTTATTATACTAGAATTTGATACAAATTAAAAAAAATTATGATAAAAACTTTACAAATTGTTGTATGAAAATTTATTGAATTTCCCTGAGTTTAGCGAAACGAAATCAGAAAAAAAATCATACATTGTGATAAATTTTTGTGCTTCTGTTTATAGGTTTTCTTTAAAGCTTCAAGTAGACAAGAAAAGTAATATGTAGTTATAAAAACTCCTTTTCTTTTCGTTGGATTTGTGTTTACAACTTACGACGATGTACTTTTTTCGACTTTTGGTGATTAAGCACCATCGAGGACCAGTGTTTGTAACAGTTTCAGGGTCATTGTCTGGGGAAGAAATGATTCCAACTCAGGATGCAATCCCTAGACCCATATATACCGGAACCTCTAAATCGCTTTGCATGCTCAGGTAAACTTTTATGGCCATATTAATTTTTTATGGCCATATAAAGTTTGCAATTTTTTATCTGAGTATTTTTAGAATAAATGGAAAAGTTAAGGATACCCAACTCATTCCTAATCTCGAACCTACTTACTCCGCGTTGCAATATGAGTGTGAGAGTGTATTTATTTTTGCCTTGAAAAAGCTTCTCATAAAATCCATTTGCCATGCGATGGCGCGTAAAACGGTAGGTCCCTCAAGACGTGCACGCACACCATTGGAGGAAAAGCTCGGCCAAACATTCAGCAAAAGTGTAAGCGCCATAATATTGTTATTCAGCGAGGTGCTGCCATTCACTTCCGAACGAATTTCAACCCATGCAAATTTGAATTCACAGCGAATTAGATAAAAATTCACTCGGAAGTGAATTGCAAAACCTGCCCCTGATTATTAAACAAAACATTAATTACAAAGAATCTACCTAAGAGAACGCCGAAAACCAGTTATCATTAAAATATTTAAAGCCCAAACAAGAATAGCTAATATCTGTATCACCCTTTTTTTCTGGAGCAATTTAATTTCGCATTTCCCCAGTGTCATCGTTTTCGCTTTTATTCTCATTTACATTAAATTTCATACTTGTTCATGCTTTTTACGTGCCATTTACGGCATTTTTTTTTT
>NW_016238281.1:0-1094 GCF_001687245.7 Rhagoletis zephyria | reverse complement strand
TAATGAATATCTAAACCCCGGGACTAATCCCGGGATCCCGGGATTGTGATAACGACGTACCGAAAATCCCGGGATCGGAAAAAGCTGGAAAATTAACATCCCTAATGTACACATTAAAGGGCTGCAAATGTTGAACTATAAAACATACATGTTTGACAATGACATATGAAGACACTATAATAATTGAAATCAAATCATGCATCAAATGTATACATGTCCACNTATAAAACATACATGTTTGACAATGACATATGAAGACACTATAATAATTGAAATCAAATCATGCATCAAATGTATACATGTCCACCAGGGATGTTGCGAATATTTACATTCGCATTCGTTATGCGAATGATTCGCATCATTTTACACATTCGCATTCGCATCAAATGATACGAATGTTTTGCGAATGCGAATGTGTACATGGGCAGAGCGCGCAGCTATAAGCTGCCAGCTCACGACCACTAAAAGTGTTCTTACACGAAATGTATTTGCATGTGTGCGCGCCACTTTTTACTTATGGAAATGCCAACATATCGTGTAAAGGCAAATTAGATTTGTTTCTGTACATAGCAGATGCACGTACGTAACAAATAGAAATGTTTCTATTTCAGATGAAAATACAGATAGAATCATTTGTGTTTGTTTTATTTCGTTTTCAAAGGACGTGATTTTGAACAGTTAATCAAAAACTGAGAACTTGACAGACAGATGCAATTGCATATGTATCGAAACAGTCACATTTACAGATGGAAATACATATAGTGTAAGAACACTTTAAGCACACAATCGCAGCGTATCCCACATTTAACATTTAGTATAGTAGTAGAAAATAGAAATATGTGCTTTATGTATGTATGTATGTATATGTAATTGAGCGCGCGGCTGCATTGCGCAGCTATGCTTGCGATGGGAATTCTGAAAAATCTCATACGACTAGGTTCAGACCAGGGATGGAATTTCAAATTTTCCAAATGTGCCCAATGGTATTCGAAAATAGTGCCGAAAAGAAGATGAAAGTGCCACAAAATTTAAATTGCTTTCTTTTAAAACCGCCCATCGCCCAATTGCAAAACCGCCTATCTTACGGCACTCAA
>NW_016238280.1:0-1094 GCF_001687245.7 Rhagoletis zephyria | reverse complement strand
TGTTTGATCCTGCCTTTGACGAAAATATATAAGGCATTCCGAGCTATTGAAATGAAAATTATGATTTTTTTTTTAGATTTTGATATTAACTGAGTATAATGTAAAAGTACCTCTATGGCAAAACGCGAGGAATGTAAAAAAATATAATTTGAAAAAGTTATACAACGACAAAAATATTAGGTGTCCCGCCGTAAGCCATTATTTTCAATCAAATCAATTAGTACATTTTTATTGACAAAGAGTCAGAGATTTATAAAAGATTCTTAATTTTTTTTTAAGTCCACTTTTCCATACGTTTGTTAATGAACAATTTAGAAAGTTGCTAAAAAAAAACATGTTTGCAGGTTTTAAAAATCTGCAAAAAATATATGTGATCGAGTGAATATCAAAGATTTAACTGACAAATTTTTAAAGGGTGTCCTGAGATATTAATTGTTTAGTAAAGCAGTGACTGATAAAAAAATAAAAAAAATTAAAAATTTAAATTCAAATTACATAAAAATAAGTAAAGTGGGCCACTTAAAAACCTTTTCTTTGGATAACCAAGATACGTTCGTACTTTTGTAGAGGTGCAGGTAATATTTATTTCCCTATACTTTATTTTGCAATAATCCTCTTACTTTGCGAAAAATCGCGAATTTAAAATTAACATAATCATTTCTTTGATTCGCCACATCTCCTAAACTTAATCATTTTGGTTTAAATTAAACTATATCGTTTTAGGAAAAATTATTAAATTTGTGGTAAAAAAACTACTTCTCGAAAATTTAAATTTTTTTCGTAAAATGTCGTACAGAAAGGAAAAATTCAATGTTTCGTACGTAAATCTTTAACATACTAATTTAAAAAATAAAAAATGAGNACTAAAGAAATAACAAGTGATGTTCCGGCTCCATCTAACAAATTTTATACTTATTTTACAATATTTCGAATTTCAAGTTCATCGTCGAAATGTATAATTCTAAATTTTAATTACTTAAAAAAAGTGAAAAATTTCTTAATTTTCATTTAGTCCATTGGATGCATTTATTGCGTTGCCGAAACTTCTTTTCCTGCCTCTTCCTGTTATTAGATTTTGGTGACCCTTAAATCTG
>NW_016238278.1:0-1094 GCF_001687245.7 Rhagoletis zephyria | reverse complement strand
CTGTAACATAGGGACACAACAGCAATTAGACAGGGTTTGATTGGGTTCGGTGTTGTTTGCTGTGGCTTAACGTGGTTTGATATGGCTGTTAACTTAACAGGCCCGTGCAACAGGCTCGCACCCGCCGATGTTGCATGCAACATGGAGCGATTGCGTAAAAGGAATATAAACGCGGCCTGGCTCGTGATTCCCCTCTATCTTCCGTGCGTTCAAAGTTACTGGGCCTAACGTGTGGCTTCGATCTACGACCCAACGCCGGGCTTCTTAGGGATCTATTTTCTTCTAATCGTCTTTATACACGTCCGACAGTCACACCAGTGCACAACATCTTCTGCTTGAATCTACTTTCAACGTCTCTGGGTCTCTACCACTACATGCGAACTTACACCTATATCACAGATACGCATTCTTACCACTAGTATCACAGATAAGATAAAAAATAACGAAAATAGGTATAAAAAAAAATAAAAAAAAAAAAAAAAAATAAAGAAAAAATATAACATAAAATTAATAAAAACATGCAATATTAGTTAAATCAAAAGATAGTCAAGTAAATGATGGTATAATTGAATAATAAATAATTAGAACTAATGGTGATAACATCTAGTCAGCATGAAGAACCGTTCACAAATTCGCTTTGCACGTCAAGTCCATAACATTTAATAGCCCGTGTATGATACCAATTACAAAAATATACATATGTACATACTAGCAATCACAAGTCACCCATTTCTGTTAGGCACAAACATACATTGGTACGAGACAGTTCACGAAACACACACAAATAGGTGTCTTGACTATTTTATCCTGCAAAAATGTCTTTAGCATGGTATATGCCGATTTTCTTCCCACTGACATCTCCTAATTCGTACATCGAATTCCCGATGACTTTAAGGACGATACATTTGACTTGTTTTGGAGCCAGCTTCGCATTGTAGTTGTAGTCCACCTGAGAGCTTTGTCTGAAATTTCGGCGATATACCACATGTCCGATATTAAACTCAATGTCCCTACCTCTAGTATTATAGACCTTCGCACTTCTTTAATGAGCTAATTTCAATTCTTTCATTATCTTGTCTCTCAATATTTGCATT
>NW_016238276.1:0-1094 GCF_001687245.7 Rhagoletis zephyria | reverse complement strand
TCGACGCGGTTGCATAGTTCGATAACAAGCGAAGATCGAAAATCGAATGTTATAAGTGGCCTAAAAGTTATAAGGGCCTAAAAGTCACTAGTATTTTTAATGCAATCTTGCCAACAGCATTATTTTCTGCATACATTTGCATTCACAACTTTCTTGGCTCCCTTCGTAGTATTTAATAATCAAAGTGCTGCCCTCACTGATGTCCAGAAGGTTCTCAAAAGCTAAATTGGTCATCCTAGAAGGTTTACTTTTCGGGCCACATGAAAACGGGTTTGTTATCCAGCTGAAGCCATCCTCAGCGTCAATGTTGGGAAAATATTCGGCAATGGTTTTTTCTAAACCTTCCAAGTTAACACTGCCAATGCGCGTTAACGTTAAGAAAATTATTTTTACCGCCAATTTCACGAAAGCAATTTAAGTGGTAAATGATTTTAATTTTTTGAATTTGACATGGAAATTGCTTGTGAAACCGGCTGTTATCAATTTTCTTAGCGTTAACTTCGAAGTTACATACGTTTTTTCTGATAACTTTGTTTATTTATGGGATTTTCATGCAAATTGCTAGAAATTCTAAAATATACATGTCACCAATAAAAAATATTCCGACGTGCTAGAAAAATAAGAGATGTGATTTAATTTCGCAGGCTTCTGTTATCACCGCAGCGTCATCCAATAAGGGTCTTAAATCTAGGGGCGGCAGGGAATACCGAGGATCATACAGTGACTTCTCTTTTTCATCCTAGACATCGCTGCTTTCGTTTTTCAAGCCACCGCAAATAGCCGCACACCTGCTTGATTTCAAACCATTGTTCTGTACAAATTTGTCGATAGCTTTAAAAATTTCGTCGCTAGTGGCGTAAGTCTGAAGTACTTCGTTCTTCTTCGTTTTGCATTGCGAATGGGTATCTCACTAACACGAGAAGACTGCCTCTAAAATCGTGTTGATTCGCTCTTTGACAGTGTTATTGTGAAGTTCCAAAGAATAAGTAATATATAGTTACGTGCGCGAAGCTGCTGCGCTTGTTATGAGAACAGCCCAGCCAGCAAAAATCCGAAAACGGGAAGAAAAGTGGATGAAACGCGGATTAGGTCTA
>NW_016238273.1:0-1094 GCF_001687245.7 Rhagoletis zephyria | reverse complement strand
AAATATTTCCAACTTGGAAGCGATAACATCCTTCGTGTCTT
Organism: Rhagoletis zephyria; assembly: GCF_001687245.7. Classification (NCBI taxonomy): domain Eukaryota; kingdom Metazoa; phylum Arthropoda; class Insecta; order Diptera; family Tephritidae; genus Rhagoletis; species Rhagoletis zephyria. The sequence goes on along the minus strand of NW_016238273.1, from coordinate 1,053 downwards.
TCTTGTGAGCCATTACAGCTTTTCACGGTCAGCAGAAAGAAATTTTAACATTCGTACCAACGAAATCGTTAAATTTGTTTGCTTAAATCAAAAAAACATAAATTCGCCAAGCAAATCAAAAGAACGTGATGAACAGAAAAAAAGAAGCATACAAAAAAAAACAAAACGCTCACAAGCTCACGTGCGTGAAATCTTCTTATACTCGTCAGCATTCGCCATTCATTAAGTATTTTCTGCCAACACTCAACGCCTTTGCGCTACCAGAGTGTATCCTCGTATCGCCCTAATTGCGACCAGGATTCACTCGGAAATTTTCATTAAGCACGTAAAGCAGAAATAAAGCAATTAGCCGCGAACATCGCTGATATGAGCCCACGAGCACGCCTCAGAGCGATCCTGCTGCCGCACACCCAGCAACCGACTGGCAAATGGCAAATGAGCTAGCGGAGAGGTGTGCGCATGTGCAGCCGTCGTCGCCAATTATTCGCATGCACATCTGCTGAGCTACCGCAGTGGCACGCAGACGAGGCAAATGCATTCCGTATATACTTGCATATGGATTTGCCTGACTTTCACGATTTCAACTCAATTTGAGGCACCACCAACAAAATAACGATTTGTCATTGCAGCCTGAGCCTGAGACGGAGACGACTCTGAAGCGACGATGATGATGACGATGGCGACGAGTGAAGCGCATGAAAATTCCATGGAAATTGCATGCAAAGCGTTTGTCATGACATGGCAACCGACTAATTCATCATTAACGCCGCTGANATTCATCATTAACGCCGCTGATGCAAGAGCAACGGCAACGGCAACAACAACAACAACAACAACAACAACAACAACAACAACAACAGATACAGCTACAGCTACAGCATCAGCCAGCCAAGTGTGTTGCAAGTAGCAATGTCGACCGGCAATGAGTATGAGAGTGATCTGTGTGTTGACTGCGGCTTAAAGGCGCTGTGTCATGCCACCACGCAAGGTGATTGTGGCTGTTGCATACTAGAGGTTTACGCCGACAGGCTTTGCGGCGGCGGCGTGTTCAAC
>NW_016238272.1:0-1094 GCF_001687245.7 Rhagoletis zephyria | reverse complement strand
GAGCTGGAGGAGCTTCGCACCGGCATCCGAGTTTGTGTCTTTAGCAAATAATTTGATGATGATTCTGTAAGACTTGAATGGTTGTTGCTGAAGTTTTGTTTATTTTGTTTATCTATTTTGCGCTCTAGGAATTCTGTTAACAACTGAACTGTAAAAAATGTTGACATTTATAAGGCGATGTACCTATTTAAAACTTGCTTATAAAAATAAAGAATTGGATGACAAATTATTTTGAGAGGTTCCCAGGACAATGAGTTCGGCACTCAGGAATTTTCCTGTATACAAAACGTGTTATTAGAGTTTTATAATGGTTTATCTGCGAAAAACTGAAGAGCTCTATAAAAAAGTCTGCAAAACTCCTATATTCAGTAGTCTGCAACATGAGTTAATGAAACATTTAAAAGTTTTACAAGGCACTTTGTGTAGATCTTTTCACCGCACACTCATTGCTCATCAAAATATCTTACTTTGTTTATGAACTTCAACATTTTTCTCTTCTTGCCTTTTTAGCCTTAAAACGTTTATTTAGTCTAAAAAATACCAAAACTACCCATTTTTTCATTGTCGCTCGAAAAGATCATAATTGTTTTTTTTTTTAATAACTTTGGGAAGTTTTCAGATAGAATGTTCAAATTAAAGGCATTGAAATTTGGCACCAAATACCACATATCTGTGAAGTTTCAAAAAAGTGCTACCAAATTTAAAAAAATGGCGGCATGCAGAATATGTATCGCAGCTATTATGTAATTTTTGAAACTAAAAAATTCTACATTTGAAAAGTTTATGATTCTTCAAAATGTTAACACTGTCGGTGAAAATGTGCTTTCTGCCCAAACAAACCAATCTAGAGTAATAAAACTGGTGTGCCACCAAATCAGAAATAATTATGTACATTGACTATGAGATGATAAAGATTTGCGAAGCAAATGCTCCGATTTTAGAATTTTTAGTGGCACACTCGATATTCATCCCAAAATTTTTATGGATGCACATGAAGAAAACTAAGTATATATATTCGTAAAGAGTGCTGTAGGAAAATATTCCATGACAATCACTTTCATTGCGAGAGTCCTGTCGAATGCAAGTCGTTTTTC
>NW_016238271.1:0-1094 GCF_001687245.7 Rhagoletis zephyria | reverse complement strand
CAATGTCGAAAAAAATCGATCCATTCAAATTGACCCGCCCTAATATACATATATAATGAAATTAAATAAATTAAGCTGCAACCACCACAGTAACATATAAAATATCCTCATCTTAAGTTTCGCACAAACTTATGTACACTTTTTTTTTTGTCGCATTAAAGTGATATGGCTTTAGGTTTTATCCCATTTCTTAAGCTACATTTTTTTCCGTAAACGTGCGAAGCATAAGAAAAACTATCAAAAACGTAATCACATTTGGGAGTTCTTTTAGATACCTGGGTATAAGTCTTGGCACTTGTCAAACGATCATATTTTATATCCACGTAGCTACACCTGCACGTACTTTAAAAGCTATTTCCGCAAATTCAAGCGCAGCGTCGATGTCATGAAAATGGGTCGAGCGATTTTTACGTCAATACTGCATTTCTTAAAACACATACGCACGTACTAGGGATGTTGATTTTTCAGCTTTTTCCGATCCCGGGATTTTGGGGATGTCTTTATCACAATTCCGGGATTAGTCCCGGGATTTATGTAGATTTCACTACTTTTCAACAACTTAAATCGAAAAAATTGTTTCTATATTGTTTAAGAAGCTCTCCTGAAAACTGGTTTGAAACTGGCTTTTTTATTTAAGGTAGCTTTTTTTATTTTTTATCTCTGATGTCAGGATTTGTTTTAAATTTGATTAATTCCAAAATATGTAGTTTTTTAAGCTGAAAAAAAAAATGGTAGCAACCCTCTGTCCTCTTTCATCGGACATCCATATCAGGATATACATTTAAATTTGTCGGCATTTATTTAAGTCGAACTTGCTTTTTGAAACAGGTGGAAACCCTCCTACATATAATTAAGAAATAAAGCCTTTTCAAAACCATTTCGATCCGTACTCATAGTGTAATAATTTATTTGACTTAACAATAATTTGAATTTAATTTTGTTATCAGGTGGCAGCTCTTTTTGAAAGAGGGTTACTGCACATCCACAGGTCAAGTCCTTTAATTCGCTACCTCATTTTGTAAAATCGAACGCACGGTAAATATCAGATGTGACGAAAAAGTTTCGCATATTATGCATTATGAAATTTTTTTATT
>NW_016238270.1:0-1094 GCF_001687245.7 Rhagoletis zephyria | reverse complement strand
TAACACTAACAATCTCTTCACTTGCCTCTTTAAACCCAGAGAAAAACCCCTTCAACTGCAGAGGATAACCCATAAATATTCAAAAATAAACTATTTCAGCACTAGCATTCTCTAAAAACGTGCTCATTTTAGATGCCTCGACCCCGTTCTGAATCTAACGTTAGATTTATTGTATGACTTTTTGTTATGCTCACTTACGGAAAGCATTTGGTCCTCGCTGTGTAGGTGGTGCTCAGCCGACATCAGAAGGCATCCTGTCGGAGTGTGACGTTCTGACAAGTGGTTGTTGTTGTAGCAGCATACAAGTTCCCCAAAAAGTTTTTGGGGATTGTTGCTGGAGTGACAGTCCTTGGCCAAATATAAATCTGGGTCGTTCCGGTTACGTAGACCCGACTGTCGTCGGAACGACGTTCTGACAAGTCTGTAAATTCAACCACTGGTTCCAACTAGTCCCCGTCTTTGCCCCCAGTACTACCGGCGAGCGCTTTGCGGCCCCCTACTTTATTGACAACTGCGATTGTGTGCAAAGGTAACACCTAAAATGTGCCATCGACTTGACTTCCTAGTTGAAGCCTGACCTTCTTCGTCGAGGTGGTGAAGAGGCTCGCCGTTAATTTCGTTGGAGTGTTCAGCTCCTTGCAGTGAAGAAGCGGGAATGTTCGTTGAGTTAGCCATTTACTTTTGAGCAGATGTCATCAATTCTATTCCTAGGCGCCGATATCGCGCAGTCGTCAGCGTATGAGGTCAGGGAAATTCCCTGAGGGAGCTTCGAAATGTAGAAGATAAACAATAAAGGGGAAGGGGCACCACCCTGAGCAACCGCTTGTTTAATTCTTCTAGGTTTTGAGGTTTGACACCGGAAGATTTCTGACGATGTCAACCACTCATATAATTCCGACCACCGTTTGAGTCCCTGTGTAGGAGAGAAAGTCTAAATGTCTTCTAGTAGCTTGCAATGACAAACGGTGTCAAACGCGTCAAGTTCAATACTACCTGGAAGGAGAGAGCCTTGTGTGCCGTCTAACTTCACTTAAAATTAGGATCGTCTCACTTCGATAATTTCTGCAAAGGTTGATCTCCGCACACAGACTGAG
>NW_016238269.1:0-1094 GCF_001687245.7 Rhagoletis zephyria | reverse complement strand
TCACCCCAGGCCAATACCCACTGATGGTGGTGCCTGCCTATCTACCTTCTATAATGACAGTGCCAGCCACAGCAGGGACCCCAAGGCAAATTGGCGCGTTAACATACAAACGGATATGTAGATATATATGTACCTATTAAATGTATGTATGCAAGTCAGCCCATTTACCATTTTTTAAAGACATAAAATGTTTTTTCGTTTTTCGGTTTTTTGGCATGACAAATGCGGTAGCTGCAAGAAACACAGTCGCGTGAGAAGTGAAGTGAAGTGGAGTAGGACCAATAATAATGTACGTGAGTATTAGCAATGCCTGCATATAATCATTCTTGTAGCGATAGACAGCAAACCCTTATTTACAATTAAAGATAAATTTGTCCACATAAATACANCATTGCTCGTAAATTTATGTAAATGATCAGTAATTGTTTTCGCATTTGTTGCTAATGCATTTTGCCAAAATGAGTGCACACAGCTTGAACACGTATTGTGTGCGTGAATTGTGTCAATTGGTTTTGAGTTTGTTTACCGGCGTAATGGCGGTGGCGCACAGTGGAAAATTTTGGTGGTGCAGAATTACTTAATAATTGCCGTAAAAATTAAAGGTACCTTAATAAAATTTAGGGAAGGAGTTAATACATAGATGATTAAGAATGAAAAGTGTAGAAATTGGTCAAGCTCGGAAAATAACTACGCCTCCTTCCTATGTGACAGTAATATTCAGAAATATGAAAGCCAAAATATTTAAATAACTATATATTTACGTACATTGCAAACCAAAATTTCCGAAATCTTTAAGATTCAATTTTAAGAGGATTTCTTATGAACACAAACATATGCATACATACAGTGAGTGTCAGCCAAAATCGTATAGTAAATTTTTTCCCATATTTTGAAAATACTTAGTTTTATTTAAATTTCATTAATTTTTAATAAAAATAAAGTTCCTGCTACAACAAAATCCCTAAAACTCAGAGTTTCTAACTTTGTTTGTATTAAAAAAAAAAGAAACCGTAAAATTTACAGAAAAATTTCACACTTTTTATTCAGAATTTTTTTGGGTAAGCAGTTTTATAGCCCATTCAATTTCATTGTAA
>NW_016238268.1:0-1094 GCF_001687245.7 Rhagoletis zephyria | reverse complement strand
GTGTTTTGATGGGCGCTGCTGCACTGCTGGCAGCAGACACTCACACACAAACAATTTTGTTTTCTCTGCCATCATTTTCTGCCGCCGTCATTCTCTGTCCATTTAGTCGTTATCCTTGAGTAGTCGCCGAGGCTTTTTCCGCCCATTTGAAAGCGACCATTTTAAAGAGAAAGAAAGAGAGAATGGTTCGCCATTTATAGTTTGATGTGTCCACCACCCACACAAGTGTGTGTGTGTGTGTGTTATTTCTTCAACCTGTCACTGGCACACAACAACACAAGCACTCACATCAGTCCCAAATCAAACCATTTTTTCTCTTTTTTTCCTCTTGTCTCTGTCACCACCACACACACTAGCAGCATTTATTTTGCCTCCTTTTTCCACATTGTTTTTTATATCATTCGTCACTGAAATGCTCGTTTTTGTCGTCGTGGCCATCACCACCACCACCACAACCTAATTTGCATTCGTCCGCTTCTTTCCCCCTTCCTTTCTACCCTTTCCTGGTGATGAAAAGATTTGTGGTGGTGGTGGTGAAAACGAGGATCTTTTTGGGCACTCTTTTTTTAGGTGCAAACAAACAGGCAGACTTTTTCTTTCAAACCAGTCATCACGTAGTTCTCTCCGCTCATGGGGAGAGCGCCTTTTTTCCAGTTAAACTCATCATCTTGCAAACTAAAGAGGAGAAGAAGGGAGAGAGATCACGTCAGAATTTATAATTCCCAGTTTTCTCTCTTTTTTCCCTTTCCTTTCCCTTTGCCACAGCCACACTGACAGTCTCGCGTTTAGAGAAGCGTTTAGGAATGATTTAGGAATAATCACACACACACTAAATGTGCTTGAGAATCGGATGCATTTTAAGTAGTAGTCAGTTGTGTGTTGCACTTTGCAAATCAATCAGCAACCGCAGCAACGGCGGCAAAGGAGAAAGAAAACTGTGGCAAATGCTCAACTAGACCTAAATAAAAAAAGTTGAGTGGGGGATTAAAAAGAACGTTCTCAAAAGCCAGCCAAAGTGTAGTTTGCACTGTTTGTCTGTCTGTTTGACTGTTTGCGTGAGCGCTCTTTTTTCTCTTTTTCCCCTTAAAAAGTGT
>NW_016238267.1:0-1094 GCF_001687245.7 Rhagoletis zephyria | reverse complement strand
TCGACTCACTCTCACCTTAAAACTAAACTTTTTTACACAGCGTTGGAAGCGTTGGTTTTGGGACTAAATATCCCATTTGATGACCAGCAGCAACAGCAACAGGAAGTGCTTCAACAGGAAGTGCAGCAGCAGCTAGTTCAGCAGCAGCCAGTTCACCAGCAAAAAACGGGAAAAGGAAAAGGGCGAAAAAGGGCGGCCCCAGCCGAGAAGAACACAGAAGAAGGTGCNGAGCTCGAGGCTCAAAACGAGCAGCTCAGCCAGTGGGTCACGGGGTTGGCGCTGCTTGGGCACCACTGCCCGGTCTGTGGGGCGGTCAAAGCGGTGGCCCCAGCACCCGCCCAGCTTTAACCACATGCACATTGTCCTCCTAAAAGCCCTCCTCCTTGGAGCATTGGTATTGGGGCTAGACCTGCCCTTTGACCTCTTCGATGACCAGCAGCAGCACCTACAGCACCCCAACGAAGAAAGCTCAGCTTTTGGCAATGTCCGACCAGTCGAGCCATCGCCTGATTTAGCTAGCTCTAATCCAATTCCTCTAGTGGTGCCTGCTCCTTCTCAGGTGGTTAACGAGCAGCAGCAGCAGTCAAAACCGAGGCAAGCAAAAGCAAAAAAAAGGGCCGCTGCGGCAGTCGACAAAAGCGGTGAAAATGCAACAGCCAGCCGCTGGGCACTGTTTCGCAAGAAAAAGAAGGAGGAAGAGGCAATCTCCAAGAAGGTGGATGAGCTGAAAGAGCGCATCGCCGACCTCGAGGCTCAGAACCAGCAGCTGAGANCTGCTTGGGCATCACTGCCCGGTCTGCGGGGCGGTCAAAAAGGTGCCCTCGGCACCGGTAGAAGCAGCAGAAGAGCCGCCGACGCCGCTGCCACCAAGATGCCAATCTCCAAGCCAGTGAAGAAGCAGAAGATCATTCTGCAGTCACCAGAGAGCTTTTACCAGATGCCGCTGAAGACGAAGCAGCAGAGGCCGCCCAGCTTTAACTACCTTCACATTGTCAGCTCCAGCAAATACAACAAGTACAAAAAACATACTAGTCAAAATACCAAATGCTTTATTCCAAAATAAAAAGTCTAAACTACTTGCTGCCGTACTTTCT
>NW_016238266.1:0-1094 GCF_001687245.7 Rhagoletis zephyria | reverse complement strand
CATGCTCAACCTTTTTATTGAATATTCCGAACATTACCTTGATCAATATGTTCGACATTTCACATAGTTAGTTACATATTTACATACATGCATATACATGCGTATAAATTACGATAATGAACGGTCGAATGTATGTATGATGGCACGAGTATGTACTAGGAATGTTAATCCCGGGATCCCGNTTTCTCAGACAATACAGATGCAATTTTCTCGATTTGAGTTGTTGAAAAGTAATTAATATCTAAATCCCGGGACTAACGGATAACGATATCCCGAAAATCCCGGGATCGTAAAAAGCTAAAAAATGAACATCCCTAGCATGTACCCTGTAGGATATCGGGTTAGACTCAGAGTACTCAATAAATTAGACCTCAACGCTTGTAATCAGATAGAAATTACGACCAAACACACGCAAAGGCCTTTTTTAATATTTTGTGGCCTGGGCTGCCACCAATTTTTCTTTTCTGCGAACAGTCGAAAAGGATTCCAAGAACTGATACACTGTGCATTAATTTCGATCCTCTTAAAGTAAAATTGGCCTGCTCATCATTACACTTGACTAATTTTCTGCCCAGAATTGCAATGATTTAGTTTTAAAATAATTTTTGGTCTAGCCCTTATGGTTGTAATTTATTGATAACTGGTCTCATCTTTCCTGTGGGGTAGGTATCTGAGTTAATAGCTTTGTGCTGCTCACACACATACACATATGTTTATGTATGCTGTTTTATCTGCTTTTTTACCTTTCTACAGCTTTGAATATTTTCCAGTTTTTTTTATTATAACGTACATACATACAAAGATAGTTTACCTCTTAAAATTTTTTCGTATTTATCAGTACATTATTCATTTTCGAGGCGCTACATATGCTAATGTCGCTTTCATGTTAACCGATTATGAAATTACAAATGAATTTAGTCAAGTGAAATTTTAGTGACCTCAAAGTTTGCATGTTTTGTAGATATGTACATATGTATGCACATATTTAATCACATGGACATATTTGGTTAAATAAGTTAAGAGGAAGAGATCATGTGTGTAAGTCTGTATATATGTATATATAACAGCATATATACATACATATGTACATATGT
>NW_016238265.1:0-1095 GCF_001687245.7 Rhagoletis zephyria | reverse complement strand
TTGTTTTAGCGGTTTTGAGCTGCTAAATCTGTCATCATTTGAAAACTTAGAACCTTAAGCAGTGTTAAAGAATTTTTGTATTGATGTGTAACCTTTTTTCTATTTTAAACATATTTTTATCTGCACATTTATACAAAGACATGTATTATGCAAAAGCGTTGATGTCAAAATTAATATAACTAGTATTTTTTACTTGTTAGTAAAAATTTGCTTCTTTAACTACAACGTTTCATATCCAGTATTTCAATTTAATATTAATAAGCATTCGCTTTATGTTTTGGCACAAATTCAAAGCTCTCTGGTACTGGTCCTAACAGCATCTCACTCAAACGTACCCAATCAGCAGAATTTGGCGAACTCATCAAAGTTTCCATTTCATCTCGTCCTCGAAATTTTTGTGGACGTTGATTAATCTGTTGTGGTGGATGTGCTAAGAGCTCATAAGGTATGTAGCGATAGAGGAATGATTGCCATTCCAGCAAGAAGCGCCGGGTATTCTCTACACCTTTCGTGTCGGAGCCCCAGTGCTCTAAGCCGTAGTTGACATAAGTACGCAGGATTTCGAAGCGTTCTGCAGATGTGGGATTCCATGGTTTTTGTTCTTTAATCTCCTTAAAGATCCACGGCTTAATAAGCGCGCCGCGCCCAATCATTATCGAGGAGACGTGTGGTGCAATTTTCTAAAAACAAAAATGATGGAACATTAATATAAGATGGTTAAATGAATGAACAAGCATCTACTTACCCTCTTCTCATTAAAATCTTCAAAATTTAGAATATCGCCATTCCCAATTATCGGCATACGCTGTGCTTTAGCTGCACACTCTTCTATATACTGCCAGTTGGCACTCTTCGTGTACCGTTGTTCGCGTGAACGTCCATGCAACTATTTTAAAATAGAAGATATACTTAACTAAGTGCTAATTAACAGTTAATCACCCAAAATACCAACCGTCACAGCACTTGCGCCCCACTCCTCCACCAACGGCACTAACTCGTGCGCCACACTCTTATCCGCATACACACCAGTACGCATTTTTACAGTGAATGGTATTTGCGGCGATAGAGACGAGCAGGAACGCACAATTGTCTCTA
>NW_016238264.1:180-1095 GCF_001687245.7 Rhagoletis zephyria | reverse complement strand
CACGTTCGCATTTTCCCACCACTGAACACAACTGCTGCTGCTGCTGCTGAACAGGTAGACAAACAGACTGACTGAAGAATGAGAAAGAACGGTGAGGTAGGTGAATGCAATCGGCGTGCTTGTGTACACTGCTGCCGCTGCAACTTCTGCTCTGCCGCTGATAAACACGTCATAAATGTGATTAGCGGAAAGGAGGAAGAAGTGAGTGAGTTTGTGTGCATTTAATTTGCTAAATAGCTAAATCTAGCTCATTTTAGTTTTGAACATGATACAAAGTATGAAAAAATGTATGAAAAAATTGGGTAAAAGACAGATAAAGGCTAAAGGGCAAAGTGTGCCGGTGACTGAAAAATCAGTGATTGCNTCATTTTAGTTTTGAACATGATACAAAGTACATGAAAAAATGTATGAAAAAATTGGGTAAAAGGCAGATAAAGGCTAAAGGGCAAAGTGTGCCGGTGATTAAAAAATCAGTGATTGCAAAAAAGAAAAAACTGAGCTTCGCCTAATTTGATTGACAACTGTCCACGATATGGCTGCTGCTGCTGCTGCACCTGACACACAGACAGACTGGACAAATACTTACATAATATTAGCTCACTCGCAGAAAAGATTGCTAAAAAGTTGTCGTCGAGGACAGGTGAATAGTGAGTAGTGGTAGTGTCCAGTCTAGTCTAGTCTTGTCTTGCAGGCGAGCATGCGCCACACTCATTTTCCCACGGTACCTCTCTCTTTCTCCCTTGACTTGAAAGAAGAAGAAGAAGAGGGATAGGGAGAAAGAGCAGGTGAGTAAGCGAAGAGGAGAGGAGACTGAAGTTTTTGCTGTTGCCGCTGATGAGGTCAGCGCAGTGAGAGCAGAGTAGCAAAGCAGCAAAGTGCTTCCTCTCTCTTCCTTCCTGTTTTCACTCACTGGGC
>NW_016238264.1:0-100 GCF_001687245.7 Rhagoletis zephyria | reverse complement strand
GTGTGTGTGTGTGTGCGCGGCAAGTGCTGATGTGATCATCATCATCATCATCAGCAGCAGCAGCAGCAACAGCATTAGCTCACAGGTAAGCAGAAAAAAA
>NW_016238263.1:0-1095 GCF_001687245.7 Rhagoletis zephyria | reverse complement strand
CTAAGCAGAGTTGCCACCTTTTTCAAAAATAAAAATCAATTCAATAATAAGCTAAATAAAATATTACAACAATGTGGGCTTTGAACGGAAGCAGTTGTAGAACATTTTTATTTGGAAATAATTGTGAAGATGTTTGCCACATGTTCAAGAAGTTAAAATCAATTTAAATTGCAAGTTGAGTGAAATATTGGGTTTCAATCGAGAGAAGTTTAAAAAATCTTTATTTTAAAAATAAATCTCTAGAGGGTTGCCACCTAGTTCTTAGTTCAAAATGAATTTAATGAGTAAGTTAAATGAAATGTTTTAATATGGGTATCAAACGAGAGAAATTTAAGGAATCTTTATCTCTAAAGTAGTTTTGCGGAGTGTTGCCACCTGTGAAGAAGTTCAAAAGTCACTTTTGATCCAAAGTGTATTATAATATTTTAATATGTGTGTCAAAATAGAGAGCTTGATTTGGAAAATCGATTTTCTTTTTTGTTAAGGCAGTGGCACACGATTGGGCATTCGCTAAAAATTCGGTGCAAATTGTATCCCAATCATGTGAATGCACAAATATTTTTCTTTATCCCAATCACGAAAAACAATTTGTTAAAATTTTTTCATAGAAGTTCGCTGTTTTGTACCAATAGTGTGACTACAAAAAAAATTTTAGTCCATTTTTTTGTTTTATTTTGTACCAATAGCCCAATATAATCAATGTACCAATCGATAACGTTGAACCACGCGGTCAAGTGGTTTTAGTTAGAAACAAATTTCTCCGGTGTTTTCTAACCGAATTGTTGTTATTGATTTTAAGGAGTTGGCCATGACAAATTGTCTAGAGCGGCGCACAAGAACCCTGTAGGACCATGGTTCAAACAAAATCAAAGATTTGTCTAACATCGATCGTTCGTCGGCAGGCAATGGCCAACCTCACCTTATTATTCTGTTATGAAAAAGCTTCTCATAAAAAACCATTTGCCTTTGGAAGATGTCATAAAAAGTGTCTTTTGGAGGAACTGCCCATAGGCCAAGCTCTTAAGAGGGTGGTGTCTACAATAAACATTTATTTATTTATTTAATTCTTACAGCTTAATTAAGCCTAGCTTAAAC
>NW_016238262.1:0-1095 GCF_001687245.7 Rhagoletis zephyria | reverse complement strand
AATCTCTTTTGATAACTTCTGATTTTACATAAAAGTTTAGCAAAAGTCATTATAAACAGTTTATGAGGTTTAAAATAAAAAGCGTGGGGCACATGTGATAGACTTGAATACATAGATATGTATACACATATACCCCATCCCGATTTTTTAAAATGGATTAAATTGAAATTTTATTTGATTTTTTTTTCTACTTTTTAGTCTTGTCTGCATAAAATTTTTGCATAGATATTAAAGTAATTCAACGAATCTGTGATATTGTTATTTATGAAACTGACTTTTTATATACCATACATACATTAGTGTGGTCCAAAATGGAAATGGAAAAAAGGAGACCTTTTTTTTTTTGTTTAAAAAGAAGAAAAAATATTTAGAACTTCCTCAAACCCCATGTTGTTTTCTATGTATTTTATATGGGGAAAACACGTATTCGTAAAAATGGTATAGTATTTTATAAAGTTAATATTTTTCGATCATAAAACTCTGTTTCTCTTCCAATAATAATACCCAATATGCTATTTAACCTTTTTTAATGTTAACTATTTATAGGTCCCCCAAAACCCCAATGGGAGAACCACACAAATTATTAGTATTAAAAAATTGTAAAATAAACAGTTGGCTGTTATTATTGGAAGTCTCCGGAAGAGAAACAGAGCTTTTCAAAAATTTTATACTATTTCTACGAAAAAGTATTTTTCCACATACAAAATACATGAAAAACTTTATGGGTTTTGAGGCAGTTCTAATTATAGTTTAAAAAAAATATATGGGTTTCCTTTTTCTCCATTTAGAAAAATCCACCTTAATGTACATACATACATATGGGCAGCAATAAATTTCATTTAAAGAAATGCATCTATACATATGTACATACATAACGTCGTTTAAAATGCCAAACCGCGAATGTGAGGTTGCATAAATTATTTTGTAGAGAGTGAAAACACACATATTTAAAAATGGTTCTATCTTTTATAAAGCAATCGCATTTCTGGCTAGTATATTTCAGGACGAATGGATAAGGCTTCGGTGAGCAAATCCATTTTTTTGACAAAAAATCTATGGTCATAAATAATAACCGATTAAGTCGGCTTAAGAAAG
>NW_016238261.1:0-1095 GCF_001687245.7 Rhagoletis zephyria | reverse complement strand
TGGTACCCAGGTATCATCAGCCCTAATCTGAATCCATTTGGAAAGGATGCATTTTTAATTTCTCTTATATATTATATTAAAATAATTATTTGTTAGTTTCAATGTTTTCTGATTTCTTTACTAAGTTTCCAAGCTGTAGTGAAGATGGATAATTTTGTATATATTTTTACGAAACTTATTCATAAATTATTGAATAAATCTCTGTACGAATAATTTTGTATATTGTCCTAAGGCTTTCGTAATATTTACGAATGGTTCTAAAATTTTATTATTATGTATTTAAAATTAACTAAATATTTTCGTAGATAGTACTAATGCAGAAACATGTTTTTTGAATTCGTAAAATATACGAACAGTGTTGAAACTCACGTATTTTCCCCCTATCAAAAAACGTACCAAAACGGTTTTGAGAGTACCAAAAAAAATTTTTTTTAGTAATAAAAGAGAAAGGGTTTTTTTCTAATTTATTATTTTTCAATAAAGAAGTAACAAGCTTAAACATGAATTGATTTCACTGCATTAAAAAATATTTTTTTCGCACAGAATTTTGCACAATGTCGATATACATTTTTAATTTAAATTTGTTTTTTTTGCTATTTTTTATGAAAATATAGTTCATACTATAACAAAAAACATAAAACTGTAGTTTCTGAACTCTGATCAAAACTCAGGTNCAATAAGCTTTCATGCAAATTTCCAATTTTTTAATCACTTTTTTAGATTTTTTTTGAGTATGCAGTTTTGTAGCCCAATAAATTTTTAGCGTAAATATGTTCACCAACCACAAATTTATTGAACTCCAAATTAATTTAGATTTCTTACTTGTCCATCACTCCATTAAAACGAATCTGTCTTTATACATATATTTACTCATTGAAAAGTCAAAAGTCATTTGACAAGACCAAAATTGCGTTAATATTGACGTCGTCACCCAAGAATTAAAGGATACCAAATTGCCAAATACCATGGCAGCTATTGTCTTCCCAGACGTAGCCGGAGATATATTATTATATATATAAATTCCTTTGCCGATGTCCTCATTCTCCTGCGTCAGCTCGACCAACCGCGCAAGTTGCCTTTTGTTGCTTACAATTT
>NW_016238260.1:0-1095 GCF_001687245.7 Rhagoletis zephyria | reverse complement strand
CTGCATGGATTTGCCGCATTATAGGCATTTCGTCGCTGACTCTTATCCCCGTGTCACACTGTTTATATTGAAATTTCTTTTATTTTTTTTTCTCAGTCATCTTTGCGCTTTATGCCAGTTTTTGTTTCTCCTATTGCTACTTTTTCGCTTTCGTGCTTATTAAATTTATGTACAATAGTATATTCGCCACTTTTGTAATCACAGCGAATTTAACTGTACTGGTCTTCGTTATTCATTTAATTTTTTTTTATTTGCTTGGATCATCATTGTATTGGATTGTATTGGCTGTATGTAGTATATACTTTATATGCTGAGGAATATTTTTTTCACTCAATAAGATTGCCTAAGAAACTATTGCTAATACATTTATATACAAGTATGTATGTATATATCCATGCACATACATATGTACAGTGGTGAAAATAATTATAGCCGCACCACATTTGGACAAGTTTTAACATACTTTTTTTTGTTATTTAATTTTGCTTATTTTTTATAAAAATATAGTTCATTTTTTTAATCCGTATGAATCCAAATTTGAAACTTTGTGCAATATTAAAAAAAAATCAACAAACTCTCGTAAAAATTTCGAGCGCTTTTAATTAAACGATTTTTGGGGCTTCTAACAGAACAATGATTGACAACTTTTTGCTGCCAACGGCAGGGCAGCATCCTAATTTGTGTCTCCGATAAGATAGAGCGACTGCCCACACTACTAGGCAAACTATGGACCTGCTGCGGTAGATAGGTCGGTCACCACCCTGTACATAGAATAAAGTACAAGTTGATTTTTTAGATTTTTTTGTCGAGTTTGAAACTTGGATTTACACGGGTTTTGTTAGAGAATGAACTATATTTTTTATTTTTATAAAAAAAAGAACCAAAATTAAATAATTAAAAAAAAAAGTTAAAACTTGTCAAAATGTGGTGCGGCTATAATTTTTTCAACCACTGTATTTTAATACATACGTTTATGGCAAAAAAAACGAGCTGCGTCTACATCCAAATGGTAACTGCTTTTATATTAACAATGGAAAAAAGTATTTATAACAACAACCAACATTTATTAACGACAACCGTAACCACAATCGCTAT
>NW_016238259.1:0-1095 GCF_001687245.7 Rhagoletis zephyria | reverse complement strand
TTTAGTTTTTTGCCTCTACAGTAAAATATGTTTTTTGGTCGTTAGCAGGATTACACTCTAAAGGCTCTGTTATACATATGTAGGCACGTACCCGTCATGCGTCGCTTTATTTCTTTTACCCCCTTCCCTATACTACCTAAATCTTCCTTCTCACTCATGTAACGTTTTCAGTTTTAAAAATTTCACTCTCCATTTTTGCTATACCGCCGCCTAAGAAGTTTCACTTCAAAAATATCATAAAAATCGGTTCAGCCGTTCTTGAGTTATAAATGGTGTAACTAACACGACTTTGTTTTATATATGTATATATTAAGGCGGGTCAATTTGTATGGATCGATTTTTTTCGCCAATGTTCTTAGCATATTCGGATTCTTCATAAAATTCTAAGAAGAAAATCCCTCCAGACCATTACTCTAAACTCAATTTCGAGCCGTCTTCTTACACTCAATTTTCGTTTAAATTTGCGCATATTAAGATAGGTAACCAGAATCCTCTCTTAATGAATGCAAATTTAAACACTGCTTGCTTACTTTTATTTATCATATGTGTGTAAACATTTATTGTTCACATTTTCACAGTTTACACATAAAATGTTTAAAATTTCCTCTAGAAAATTTTCGTTTAAATTTACGCATATAAAGAGAGGTAACCAGTTTCCTCTCCTAGTGTGTGCAAAATTAAACACTGTCTGTTTACTTTTACATATCAAATTTGTCACGTAGCGCACACAATAGGTAGCTTTTGGGGCATTATGATATAAGAAATTTTGATAGAAAAAATTTTCTTTTGCATTTCTTGTGCGTCATTTTGTAAGAATTTTTCTTTTTTCTTGAGAGCTCTTTAAAGTTTAACTGCGAATGAAAACATTGTCCTAAAAATATGCAATGCATACTCACTTACTGTTGGTTTTTACACCTTACAGCCTAAAAAAGTTTGCCACTGATATGTACTTACTAAGCATTCGAAGATTTAATTTGCTAACTTCGAATTCGTTCCACCAAAATGAGCTACATGATAAAAATACAAGTTCAGTTAAATTTTCGTTATTCGAAGTATTAAAAAATGAGAAACCAGAAATCGACGAAAATGAATAAA
>NW_016238258.1:0-1095 GCF_001687245.7 Rhagoletis zephyria | reverse complement strand
TTAAGCAGATCACAGAAAAACACAGCTTCACAGCTTGACGTTTGCGTATCCAGGATGCCGTTAGCATAATAATAGCAGGTATTTGTATTTAGTACAGTAGACTATGTGTAACCATATCTGTGAAAGCGCATTAACTACTTTCGAACTTTATATCGGATGAATTTATAAGATATATTATGAAAGTATGTATATTTAAAAAACTTTCGTTTATATTGAATTTTTGACTAGCAACATAAATTTACTTCATTACGACAAAATATGTGATCATTTGGCAAATTTAATGGCGTATTGTCAATATAAAAAAAAAAACTGAGAACTTAGCTGCCGATTTACTTTCTATTAAATAACTTAAAATTGTAAAAAAGAAAGCAAAAAATAGCTCATAAAAATATGAAATCCAAACAAGAAAAAAAATAAATATATTTTCTGCTGCCCGCAGGCGAAATCACGAAGAGCAGCACCGCCGAATGTGAACAAGTAATTGCAGTGATTGCTGAAATGGCTGAAGCAATGGAGGCATGGGCAATTNCTATAAGAGTGCAAATTTTTTAATTTTCTGCACAAGAAAAGTTTGTGTTTTAAGTCTTTCGTTGACTTAATTTGCAAACATAATTATCTCAGATCTTTTTAATATTCAGACGTTTTAAACTAATGGAACGGTATGAGAAAAATTTTGCTCTCGCTTCCATTCTTCGCGAATAGTTTAGAGAAGATTTGCTCCTGTTTCGTTCTCTTTCAAAAAGTTCATGGGACTTTAGTTCCAAAATTATTCTTCGAGAGAAAGTTCCTTAGACTTTTGTTCGCATTTTGTTCTCTTTGGGAACGTTCCACAGGATTTTTTTCATATATAATTCGCGGTGAAAACGTTCTCGATAGTTTTGTTCTAACTTTCGTTTTTGTAAAAACCCTTCTGAAAATTTTGTTCTCCTTTCGGTTTAGGTTTTTAAGTATTCTTGTAACAAAACTACGAGGACGACATTTAATTTCGATCATACCTTTTGTTCTCGGTCTACGGTTAAATTTGTTTTGTATAATATGCATTCATTCAATCTTTCTTTCGAAAGTAACAAAAAGTTTTAAAATCTTCCAAACTAT
>NW_016238257.1:0-1095 GCF_001687245.7 Rhagoletis zephyria | reverse complement strand
AACTGGTTTGGAGAGCTGAAAAACAATTGGCCTTTACAGCAGGACAAAACAACGCCCCTTTAGAATGGAAGTACATTTCTGAAGTAAGGAGGGTTAGGGGCGTGTAAGAACTTTTATAGCAATTTTTGCCTTTTCGTTTTAGTTTACACTGTTCTACACTACTGTACTTCTTTTCTTTCTGAGCAAGTTTATTAACCGTGAGGATGGTTTCAAGATTTGGTAGCAAGACTTGAGCACTTATATTTGTCCATTTTAAATTTAAAATTAGTCATTAAAGTTTTAGTTACAAAAACTACATGTAATGTATAGTAGCGAAAAAGCAACTTTTTTTTAATAAAAAGTTAAACTTTAACTTGATTTTTAATGTCGTTTATTAGAAAACCTAATGCAATTTTTAAAAATTAACAGTACTCATTTTATTACTAGCTAAGAAAAAATAATTGATGTGTTCCACTAACTTTTAAAAATTTAAAAATTTATTTATTGTAAGCACTAAACACTAAAAAATAATGGGAACTGCTAATTGCCTGCGTCAAGATAAAAATATTTTCAGTTTTCTTTTAGATTGTTTTCCTGTACAAAAATATTAAAAATATTTAAAAACTGTCTCAGATACAAAAATATCATCAAGTTTCTTAAAGAATGACTGACAACATGTTTGGGCCGTACACCGAAAAGCAGAGTACCAACGAGCTGAACGAATATAAGCAGGGCAGCTCATCATCCGCAATGCCCGGGTACCGGGTCGCAGATCTAGTCAAAGATCTGGTGACGTCTACCAGTGTTGAAAATGCACAACAGGAAAGAGCACAGAAAGAAAATGTTGAAAAAACACAAAACCTTACCAACTTTTCCAAACTCCTCACCCTTCTCCGACTGACGCTCTTTAACAACCTCAGCCGACAGGTGGCGGCCATCCACAGAGGACGTGCCAACCGCCTGACCATCTTCATCCGGGGCCTGTTTATCCTCGCCTGCCTCATCTACATCGGCCGGTACGTGGTGGGCAACCTGTGCATGTACCTCCGCATCAAGGCCTACCTTGCGGTGGACCTTCAAAATCGCTTCTTCTACTACCGACGGAGCTACCACCAG
>NW_016238256.1:0-1095 GCF_001687245.7 Rhagoletis zephyria | reverse complement strand
TCCTTCCTGCAGTCCACAAGACACATTCCTGGCCTTTAGCTGATCCACAATCAGTTCTTTCTTTCGAGCTCGAATTTGGATCAGGCGATAGAAGTGAACGAGCTTGAACTAGTGTTGGTCTCGTGCCTTGTTTGGCCTGTTAGCAGCTAATCTACTTCTCTGCTCTTCAGAGGGAGTGCGGCGTTGGGTACATGCTCTATGCTAAAGCATGTACCCAACGGCCAAGCCTCTTCACCGCGACAAGGCACTGCCCTAGCAGAGGCACTGTCGGAGTAAATCTGTCTGAGTAAAAGTTTTAAAAGCTTCTGGTATTTCCTAAACATAACGGTGTTTCCTGTGGATATTTTCTAATTAGAAATAAGTTTTTTCAGGTAGTTTGTAGATTATAATTATCAAAGAGCTTTTATTTTGAGTACAAAGATGAATAATATTTATAAATAATTATGAAGAAAAAATACCGAAATAAGTACAAGTACAAAATCCCGGACAATTGTAAATACTTATAGGTATGTATTTCAAAACTATGTAGTATACAGTTGGGTTAAATTTATATAATTGCTAATATTTGGAAGTGACGTAGGCCTTTAAAGCTTCATGGTTCTTTAAAATTGACTTGTTTATCCCCTTTTGGCCGATCTTGTAATTTCTCTTCACTTAGTTTCTCTATAAATATTTCACTCCGACACGGGTTCCGTGTNCAAAGCTCTGATAGGCAGCACATTGTTTACCAGCTTTACATAGCCAGCATTCAAGGCATCATTGAAATCCGAGGTCAGCCAGTAAACATCCAAACCAGCCATTTGTACGTCCAAAATGAAACGCGTTAGAGGTTTTTCCAAATGTGAGTCCAAACGCATGGGAAAGCTTATACATGGACTACCCAAGCAAATTTTCGAAAACCGGTTGATGGGTTTATTGGCATATTGCTCTTGCAAGGAGAGAAAATCCCAACGCTCTTCGGTGACAGGATAGGCATACGAACTATTGAAGTTCAACAGATGCGCCATTTGTACGCTCGAGTTCGCACCTATTATCAGCTTCTGAATCTTAGGCACGAGTTTGGGTGGCACTTGTTCCAAAACCATATCGATCTCA
>NW_016238255.1:0-1095 GCF_001687245.7 Rhagoletis zephyria | reverse complement strand
GCCAGCGCAGGCTGTGTCACGTAGAACACGAAACAGCAAGGTATATTATATGACTTTATGTGAGGCCTCCCTTGCTGAGATCACCATACCTACAAAAATTGACCTAAATTGAATTCACTGAACAAGTAATAAGTAAGTATTTCTCTTCAACCTATAAATTATTTATTATTTAATTGGTTACCTTACAATAACCTCCTTGTTCTTAAGTTATCCACATATTTTTTTGTTATCTTAATAAAATCATTTTAAAGCTTACCATGCATACGTAAAAGTTAATTTTCAATATTACTTTGTTCTACGTTCAACCAAATGCCATAAACTTTAGCAATCTTGAAACTTTTCATTTTGATAAGCACATAAGCACACTCNTTAACACCACTAAAATGCTGGCATGTGTTTTTGTTGTTCTGAGTGCAATCGAGTGTGCATAATAACGCCTACATGTAAGTTGTGTTGAGCACTTTTCGCTTTTGAAGAGGTTAAAGTTCAACTCACAGGCGCATATCTGCTGAACGTTTTCGCAGGCTAAATCTCCTGCAGTGGACATAAAATTTTATTATCCTCATTCTTCTTTTTCTTGATGTACACCTGGTTTCGATTCTACTGCAACAGTTAATCGAACTACCATACTTGGCTGTTATAAATAGTCAAATGTGTTCGCTTTTGTTTTGAGGATGTTATATGAAGGTACATATGCCACATAGCTAGTTGATGGGAAGAGCAAAAGGAAAAAAAATTTTGTAGTTATTTAGTAGAGTATAGAAATAAATCAACGATTGTGAAGAATTTACTTGTACTTACCGAAAACCACATTTGAGTATAATCCGTGTATTTTTGAGAATAAAGAAGCTGCCACAGTTGATTGAGCTATGGACTGCTTTAGCTAAATGTTTTCCTATATCACCTACGGGCAAATTCGAAGCTTTAAAAAATGATTTAAAAAGCCCACCAGTTATTTATTAAATAAACTTAAATTTTTTCCCCTTGCCATCAGCCAATTTCAAATAACCTTTACGTTTTTATTCTTTTGCTACTTTTGATCAGGAACTTCCTACTTTATTTACCTCCTTTGACATTTTGCACCAGTTGCTAACA
>NW_016238254.1:0-1095 GCF_001687245.7 Rhagoletis zephyria | reverse complement strand
GCTGGTGCCACCGGAGCTCGCCAGTCGGTGCATGTGTGGGGAGATGTTTAGGGGCGGCGATTGGAACCCGAAAAAAGTGGAGTTTGCAGAAGTTGAATTGGAGGATGATGTTGGAAAAAGATNGCCACCGGAGCTCGCCAGTCGGTGCATGTGTGGGGAGATGTTTAGGGGCGGCGATTGGAACCCGAAAAAAGTGGAGTTTGCAGAAGTTGAATTGGAGGATGATGTTGGAAACAAAATGAAAAGGGTTTTGAGTGGACTGGAGAGGAAGTGTGAACAGGTGAATGAATCACAGTGAATGCTTGCAAACACATACAGCAAACACACTTGGTGAAATAGACGACTGACTGACTGTGCTCACTCAGCTGCTGGTTTGCCAATGCTGAAGCTCGAGGCAGCACACAGCAGCAGCACCGATGATGGTAGCTTTTCAGCAGCACAGCAAAGCGCTTTTCCCGAAAGCAGCAGCTGCCGACACTAGTGCCGTTTCCCTTCGCCAGTGACTATACTGAAGCCAGTGTTCTGCCGCCCGTTCAGTCAGCCAATCAGACCGACTGAGGCCGGCGCTGGCCAGGCCTTCGCGTACTGCGGCCCACGGCGGCGGACAGGAGGAGCTTTGAGTTGGTGGAGAGAATGAAGAGGGTGAAGTAGAGGACGGTTTCCCCCTTCCTCTTCTCCTCTTCCTTCCTTCANGACACTAGTGCCGTTTCCCTTCGCCAGTGACTATACTGAAGCCAGTGTTCTGCCGCCCGTTCAGTCAGCCAATCAGACCGACTGAGGCCGGCGCTGGCCAGGCCTTCGCGCACTGCGGCCCACGGCGGCGGACAGGAGGAGCTTTGAACATGAAGAGAAAGAGAGTGAAGTAGGGGACGGTTTCCCCCTTCCTCTCCTCTTCCTTCCTTCATTCTTCACCACCATCTTTTATTTCTTTTTCTTCTTCCTTCTTCTCCGTTTTCTGCCACCCAACTCCTCTCTGAGCGACGACGGCGACAACGTTGGCGACAGCGGCTAATTTGTGACACAGTGAGGGCGCCCTGTTCCAGCAGCAGCAGCAGCAGCTCTATTCGGTAATTGATTGACTGCAGAGAAGAACTG
>NW_016238253.1:0-1095 GCF_001687245.7 Rhagoletis zephyria | reverse complement strand
TTGCTTTTTTTAACAATGTTAACGTATTCGTTATTTATGTGTGAAAATAATTATAAGACAAATTTTTTGTGTTTTCAATGTGGAGTATTTGTCCTCCTGGAATGCTAAAAAATTCTGGTCACTTTACATTAGTGGGATTTATGAAACGTCGCCAAGTTGTTCCAAATGTTGAAACTTTCTTGCGACATTGCCGTAATATTTGAGCTGGCAATTATTGCAAAGTCAAAGTCGCGAAACACATGTTTTTTTATTGTATTCAAATACTTCAAGAAAAAGTGTATCAGTTAAGGCTGCATCGAAATGTAATTGTAAAAAGTTTCCCTTTTTCTCTAACGCGCGGCATTTTTAAAAAATATTTCATTTACAATTCGGAGTTGCGATAGGTCGTTCATACAACTTTGTTCGCAATTTCGCTAAAAATGCCACCCTGCGACGTTTTATGAATCGCACTATTAAGTATGATGCCACTGGTTCCTGTTTAATTACAAAGGTTGTGCTGAATTTATGTATATGCCTATTTATGTATACTTACTTGGCCAATTGGTATGTTTTCAAAGCATACAGTTTTCTCATACCTTCATTTATTAAATTTAACCTCCTGCAAATACATACCAGTCTTATATACTTCCATACATGTGTACATAAATACAAAGAACTCTGCCAAGACCTTTTGAGCTTTCTTGGACCGAAAAAAACTATGTAATAAAACACATTTGTATTGTTAAAGTCATTTGTAGTAGTTAAAGTCAATTCATTTAATTAAAAACTCCGATTAAAATATTTTTTATAATACAACACTAACAATTTTGTATGCACAACATTTGATTATTTCTTGCAAGTATGGATTATTTCTTGCAAGTAACTCAAGATTAACCTCTAAAATACAAATGAAACAAAGTCTCAAATAAGACAGAAGTATATGAATACATGCATACATATGTATGTATTTAGCAGTAGTTTTTAACAAAGGCAGACCATGTGGCATTCGTAGTTATCAGCGCCACATGTTTAACTTATGATTTTAATGATTTAGTTGCCCAAACAAAAATAGGTTCAAAGAGAGTCTGTTAATGTTGAAGTTCAGGGTAACCAAGT
>NW_016238252.1:0-1095 GCF_001687245.7 Rhagoletis zephyria | reverse complement strand
CAAAATACTTTAGGGAGGTTCCATGGAAAATTGAAAAAACTGAGGAATTTCTTTTTAAAACTTACATACATTCGTAAAAATCTTGAATCAACCCGAATATAACAAATTAAAGCTTTAAGTGCATTTTTATTACCTTTTTACGTTTTTAATCAAGTTCTAAGTACATTTTTTGAGCGAGTTTAAACTAGGTTATGTTGAAAGTTGAAAGTTATGTTGAAGTTTAAATTGTGTCTCGGGTTTGTTACATAATATCAGAACTTCATTACAAATGTTTACCGAATAATTCAACAGTGAAGCATGTTCCACCCTTGACTGCCACGAATGGGACAGTTTTCAGAGGTAGGTTTAGAGGGCTGATAAACTTTATTTGCTTATTGAGGTGAACGCAGGGGAGGAAGGGGAAGCGCGGACTCGCCTATTACTTATGTATATACCCTTGTGGTCTGCTGATTAAGTTAAGTGACATTTTGACCAGTTTTTTTCTTTTGTTTATTTAATGTTTATAGTTTTTTTTATATAAATCTAGCACATTATATAACCGGAACTACATAAATCCACATTTTAAACTTTGTACGAAAATTATAAAAATTCAACAAACTTTAACAATTACACCCAAAAATGTATAACCTTTTGTTCAGAATTTTTAGAAAAATTCTAGGTATGCAGTTTTTTTCGGCTGACGGTGCTAGGCATTTTCTTCTATATAAAAGGCATTATCCTAAGAAAAAACGTTAGCGAATTGAACCCCTGCTTGGCTTCTTATATTTTTTAATAACTAATCTTTAATACGGGCCACACTAATAGCTCCTTTTCATATAAAAATTCGTACGTTTCCCACCAGTGACAAATGTTGTCCCACCCGTGACGGTGGAATCACCAATTAGGATTCATTTAAGGTTTTTACATAACGTTCGAACTTGCTTGAACTGTACTGTAAAAAGTAGGTAATTATAGTTGGCATGTTTCAGATAATGTTTGATATGCGCAAGAAATTAATACAACAACAAGTAATTTTTAGCACAAAAAAAAACCGACTTCAACCCTCATATATAAAAAAAATATATATATATATATATCTCATGATCCACTGATCGG
>NW_016238251.1:0-1095 GCF_001687245.7 Rhagoletis zephyria | reverse complement strand
TTCTTAACAGCACTCAAGCTGTTCGGTATTCATAAAGGTTTTAAAACCCCGAGCCATTAACTGTGTAATTAAAATTTTCAGAACAATTAGTTCAGACTAACGTTCGAGGGTAACCACGGCATTTTAAGTTTACGCTTTCATTCCTACTTCAGCGATATAATTTATAATCGGTCGGAAGCAACCTTAATAGATAACGAATATGCAGCACCTGCTTGGGACTCAACACAATAGCAGGGCAATGGTAGAAATGTTTCGAAAAGGGAGCATGCTTAGGCATTCTCCTCATAAATAAAAATAAATAAAGGTCAGATCGTCAGTTAAAGCGATTTAAGCATGTGGTGACTGATCAGTTCTTATCAGCAACATCCCTGAGGGAGCGAATATGTAATTTTGCGCTGATCCCCAGCCAGTGTTGAACAGAGCTTGCACGCAAGCGAAAGCTCTTCAGCACAAAATCGCTTATTCCAAATCCGAGCCATTTACCAGTATGGAATAAAAAACAANCTTAGATAAAGATGTGAAGTGATTTACACAACATTTACATTTTTCCGATTTTCATTTTCTACTTTAAAACAAACATTTTACACCAGACAATTTACTATTTTCGGTGCGGGCGGGTGTAATTAGAGACAACGGCAAGTATTTATGCACGTCAACGATGTTTGATGCTAATCACCTCTATGCGCAACTTCATTTCTTTTGCATTTTCTTCGCCGGCGTTGCACTTTTCACGTGGTGGGATATTTCGCTTTTGTCCGACTTCTCGGGCGTGGGCAGTCCAGATGGATCGGGTAGAAGAAATGACACTTCATATATACTCGGTTGACTGGAGTAAACCTCGTTATTCATATTCACAAACCAGTTCATCATATCGAACAAGTCGCGAAAGCTGCATTGCGCTACCACCGCACCTGCGTCGCGTCCATGCTGATGCGAATCGAAGAAGGTGATAATATTGGCCGGAAATTCGATAACAAACAGCACAGTTCGATTGTCGGAAATCATAGCGGCGAAAAGAAAATGCTCATTGACTTTGCCCGCCCGCCTAAATAGCTGCACACCATTATTTAGAGCCTGCATTAGCCGCAAAGCAAT
>NW_016238250.1:0-1095 GCF_001687245.7 Rhagoletis zephyria | reverse complement strand
TACTATTTTTCAACTTTTTCACGATTGTTCTATTTATATATTCAAACTATGTTTGTTTTAAAAAGCTATAGTACGGGGGCTATTATGCGATTATTTTCATTTCCTGTAAATTGTACTAGAAGACATACGAATATAAATTAAAGTTTCTCGAATAAATCCGCTAAATGCAGATGTCCTTTCCAGGCAAGAGCATTTATTTCTGATAATTAGTTTAATGTCTTTAGACTTTTGTAATGGATTTCTTTAAAAAATATATACTATTGTTTATATAGATCAGTTATACGAAATACACAGTATGTGACAAACATCAGCTTACTGAGCTCATTTCTGCAGTCGACCATGTCCAAAACTGTTATTATAAAAACTGATGATGATAAAAACAGATGTAAAAAATATCTGCTTCAAGGGCAGGTTTCACAGATTACTCGCGAAAGTCGAGAAAATCGCTAGGCCAAAAGTTAACATACGATCAAAATGGCATGTATTACGCCGCTGAAAAATATCAAAAAGATATGCTTTATTGAGTTTATATTATTAACACTCTTCTATTTCTCCATTCCTTTTCCCGTCTCCACTCTTGACACACGCCACATAAAGCGCTATGATCCAGTTCGATCTGATTCAAAACGGAAGCATAAAACAACTTTCAATACGCTCAGAAATTCAAATGTGTATTGACTCGAATTTATTTTCTAGTCGCTTTTAACAAGCTTTTATTTATTTCTCACATCGCACAGTGGTCTGAATAAAGAATCTAGCCGGACAAAACTATTTTAATATATTGGCGTTGAAGGACTTGTATGTAGTTTATGGGGCCACTGATTACAAATCTTCAGTCAGGTTTCAAAAAACCAATATGGCGGACAAATTTAAAAAAAATATGTATTGAGTTCGATATAAACTTGTTGCTCTGGAGTTTTTGAAAAATGAAAATAATTGTATAGGCGTCGCAAAAGCGCGTAAAAAGAGGATATTGTACCTTAAAGCCAACACTTCACAGAATAAGATTTTATGAATTTCGAGTCGAAACTCAGCGGAACTCTTTAGTTTTTTTTCGGTGACAGGTAATAAGATCAACGGAAATAAGGTCAATTG
>NW_016238249.1:0-1095 GCF_001687245.7 Rhagoletis zephyria | reverse complement strand
GCGTCAATTGTTATAAACAGGACGAAATATCAAATTAAGGGTTATTAAAGTTAGTACCTGACGTTCATATATTATTTTTCAATATATCTACAAGTTTTTAAGATATTAAGATAAAACTTACAAAAACTATAATCTTCCCTTCTGAATTTTCAATTCTTCATTACTTCAGCCACCAAGTGAAAAATGCAAAAAAGTGAGACGAGATTTATTTCAAACGTTTTAATGTCTTCGGATGTTTATTTAATATTAACAGGGCCATGAGTGTGGTCACGCCGATTTGGTCAGTTTTCAAGATCGTGTTGAATGAAGTCAAACATGTCTTGTCAAAGATTAGGAATCGTGTGATAAGTTAATATTAGTTTCAAGCATATAAGTATTTACAAACATTAACATAATACACTTAAAGTGAGAAACGTCCATTTTAGGTCTATTTATATTGTCTTGAAAATTGGTGCGGAATGGTTTCATTAGTCACCGAAGAAGCACATTTTTCGCGGTTTCTAAATTTGCCGNTTTTTTATTAGAGCTACCGAAACTGTTCCTATATTTGCAAAAATTCGTAAACTATAGCTAATATTAAACAAAGATTAGAATATTTGGAACCAGCGACCTAAATGCACGCCAGCAGTATTAATACTGTTCTTTACATCTTTTGACTATAGGCCAGTGCAATTTTCAAGAGAACTATTAAAATTTTCTTGAAAATAGATAAGTTTGAGATTAACGATAAGCTAAAGTGCTGCGAGAAAAGATATTTGACTTTACCTTTTGCGTTAACGGATTCATTATCTAATAATATGCACCAACCCTTTTTACTGAACCCAGAATTTTTAACAATAATTGGTCTTATTCGACTAGTGTGCTGTGGGTCACTTGGCGGACGATGCGCGGGCTCTTACAAATAAAATAAAACACTAATATTTTGCAGGCGTGTTACAATATATTTTCACTATTACCAAGGGATTTGAGAAAAATTAGATTTTCGACCCGCCCTAATGCATATATATGTACCTACATAAAAAAGTATAATCGTAATATTGTTTTTTATTATTTTACAACGCTTTTATCAACTTGCAATGTTGTGTTCCAGAAACT
>NW_016238248.1:0-1095 GCF_001687245.7 Rhagoletis zephyria | reverse complement strand
TAAAAATAAATTCGCCGTTCGAAGTCGGCGTAAAACTGTAGGTACCCTCCTTTTTTTGTGGAAACATATTGTTTACGCGTCATGCTATTATTATTAACTGACTAATGTGATAATTTATTTAAATTTTATTTTATTTAAATTTTGAGAGTTAACTTGCTAACTCTGCACTAGCTCTACGTAAAACTCCTTAATTCCAAAAACTGGTATTTGTTTTGAAGAAATAAAACTTAATCTTTTCTTTTAACTTTACGGATGCCATTATAGTTTGGTTCACCTAACTCTGCAAGACATTGAGCCTCGTGCACAAAAAGCTGTTTTTGTGCAAATTCTTGAGCTTGAGCTCACTCCATCAGTGCAAAAATTGAGTCTGAGCTGAAGCTCACTTTTTATGCATGAGATCCACTGTCTGCATTAAAATAAAAATCTCAGGCGTGTCATTCGAGTGATCGGAGTTCGTGTCTTCGGTCAGCGGAACTTTTTTTTTCATTTTAATTTAAATCTTTGTTTTAATTGCATTTAATTTTCAAAACCTTATTTTATGTATTTTTCTTTTTAAATTTTTTTTTTTCTCTCTCTTGATTTAAATTTCTTTAAATTTTTACATGGTATCCTTCTAAAACGATTTTTGTTAGTTTAATTTTCTTCTAATTTTTAGATTTTATTGTTGCAAAAAGAAAAATATAATTTTTTAATTTAATTAAATATTTAGANTTTTTTTTTGAAAACAACAATTTCTGCGCGATGGAAATTTTCCAAAAAGTTTTGGTAGCAAGTCAGAAAATGGCATTGTGAGTGATATTTCGTCATTCGGTTACTAATTACAAAGCACAACGTAAACGGCGCTTTGCACTAAAAATTTTTTGCAAAAATAGAACTCGCTCTACCACACATTATTGAACGCTATTTTTCTTTTACGAATTTTTTATATACGAATATTAAATCAATTTTAAATATATGTTTTTTTCAGTGCTGTCATATCTTTTATTATTTTTTAATTTTATATTTGTTTGTGTAAATTTGTACATCTTACTGGAGTGCCTGAGCTCCATATGGCAGGGCCCTTGCTTTGCGCTTCTATATGAAACTCAGGCTCTT
>NW_016238247.1:0-1095 GCF_001687245.7 Rhagoletis zephyria | reverse complement strand
GGATGAGGAGCACCAAGCAGTCGACACAAGACCATGGAGCGTGCAAGTCCCAAGTGAGGATGAATCAGATCACNATGAGGAGCACCAAGCAGTCGACACAAGACCATGGAGCGTGCAAGTCGCAAGTGAGGATGAATCGGAGCACATTCTATCGGTCAATGCTTCAGACTCAGGAACAGAGACCAGGGCTCTCCCACCGGACGCCGAGGAAGGCGAAGTCATTGAAACTGCAGTAGCAACCCGCACTCTTCGCTCGACTTCACGAAAGGGATCGGAAACTAGGCCCTCCCGGCCGCTCTTAGCACATGAACGGCGCCGAGGATCGGAAACTCGGCCTTTCCGACCACGCCAGCCTAGCGGAACTAGGCCTTTCCGCCCGCGGGCCAGACACTTGGATTCGGCAAATCAACGCCGCCATCAAGGTAGACTGGAGACGAANCAAGGTAGACTGGAGACGAGGCCTCGCCAGCTGCCTGTTGCATTCAGAGCGGGTCAGGTCCAGCCTTCAACTCACGTATTAAGGCCCGTTACATCAATATGTCCTACTGCCGTGGTCAAGGTCGAATCGCAAGGACGGCTCCATTTGATACGCGCCTTGATTGATGTGTGCTCACCGACCTCGATAATCTCAGCCGATTTAGTACGCGAACTGCGCCTTGATTTTGGTCCGCAACAGGGTTGCCTACTGCGTTTGCGCGGCAAACATGGTCAAAATAAAAGGGTAGCAATCCATGTAAGAGTGGTGCGAAATTATATTCGGATCAGCCCCACCAGTAGCGTCGATCCCTCGATAGCGGCACCGTACACGCACATTCGACTAGCGGACCCGAACTTCCACACCTCAACGCCGATTCGCTTGGTCTTGGGAGCCGATGTGTATCCCGAGATTATCCTGCCAGGGATACTCCCAAGCGCTTTTGGGCCATTCCTGGCCCAAANCTTTTGGGCCACTCCTGGCCCAAAGCAGCATATTTGGGTGGATCCTATCGGGATCGTGTCGATCCTAAATATCGAATAAATCTTTTTTTCGTTTTTGTTTTTTTTACTTAGATAATTATATATATACACTTTCTTGAAATGAATATGAATTGTTTA
>NW_016238246.1:0-1095 GCF_001687245.7 Rhagoletis zephyria | reverse complement strand
TACTCCATCCCCCCTCTTTAAAAGTATCGATACCTAAAAACTCGATCCTAAAAAGTACTCGATACTTCCCAACACTAGAAAATACAGTAGATGCACAAGCTGATTCGCTGCTGGCGTCGCACACGATCGTTACCTGCGCAGGATTGTTAGCTGTCCACTCACGATTTGTACGGTAAACAAGAGGCACTGTACTCGTGTTAGAATCTTTTGAACTATAATTTTGTGGTTAAAAGGAATATTATATATATATTTTTTTGGTTATATCCATAGTTAGGGCGACTATGTAATAATTATTAAAAATTAAATTTTTTCTAATTTTTTTACATAAGGGCATATATAATTTAAAATAATAATTGTAAGCAGTTTTCTGACAAATATTTGCTCCTTTATATTAAACGATACGATTACTAGAATCTGAAAACTTTCATACCTACCTCTGAAAATAATTTTTGTTAATGGATTCCCGATATTTTGCTATAAATTACTGAACCGAAATCAATAGAGTTCACACTTTCTTTAATGATTTCTATAGATATAAGGTTATTACCTGCAGGCATGAGCGTGTTGTTTGTACTTGATTTTACAATAAAAATGGAGGCGTACATTTTATTCGTCGGAATAATTTGTATTTATTTTTTTTTATGTATGTTAGCGCAAAACTTTGTCTCATATTAATTTGGTTTAAATCCGATCATTGGATCATGAAGAAATTAACGATAATCTTAGATTTTTATATGAGAGTTGAAGTCGGTTTTATTTTTTGCTTAAAAATTACTTCTTTGCATCTTAATTCCGGCGTAATTAAATTAATTTAACTGATAATTTTTATAATGTAAAATAACTTGATTTCAATGTGAAATTAAAAATGAGCCCGAAATCAAGATAGTGTGAATGTAACATTATAAAAAAAATTTAAGCTTAATCTAAAGTGTGCAGTTAAAAGTGCCTGAATTTTAAAAGAAAGATCCATGTATGCCTATAAGTACATACATACATACACATATGTACATAATTTAACGTACAGTTTTTTGTGAAAACACAATTTAGGTATAGTGTTAATCGAAAAATTAAAGTATTTTAAACACCGTGCTTTGT
>NW_016238245.1:0-1095 GCF_001687245.7 Rhagoletis zephyria | reverse complement strand
AACTAGAGCACATGTCAAGTTTCAGTGAAATCGGTGCAGGTGTACTATTGTTTCCACCTGTCTCCATATAGTCGAAACACTGTGCGCCGCCTCCTCCTACAATCTGCACGGTGTGTCAGACCAGGATATTCCGTAATGAGACATCAGTCATGTGCAACACCTGCCAGGGCATGTTCAGGTCTGCGCACCACGCGAGATTGGACGGGGAACTTCGAGGGCCCGTGTTGCGCTGCACGGTCGCAAGCTCCAATTGCGACGCCATCCACTACCACTACAGGGCGGCACCTCCCACAGCACCGCACATAGCCTTTGGCGTTAGGCATGGAAGTAGAAATTAATCAAAAAGAGGGCTGAAGTTTTTTTGTCGAGAGTTATGACCAGTGTTGCCATTTTAGCCGTTTTCCGGCTAGATTTAGCCGGTTGCGATAGCAAACAGCCGGAGAAATTTCGATTTAGCCGGCAGCCGATTTGTTAGCCATTTTTCAGAAAAAAATTAGCCGTTTTTAGCCGATTTTGCTATTTGCCTTGTTTTCTTAAATTTCAAATATGTATATATGTTTCCAGTTTTGACTAAGCGACCCAAAATCTGTTAGAAATGGCTACTAACCTTATCGTGGAGAAAATTTTCATGTCAGGCAGGATTTTATGAAATTGGGCCGATTTTGCTTATTTTTATTTTAAACGAAGAAGGAGTTTTCTCCATAAATTGTTTGTTATAAATGGTTTAATTTTAAGTGTGAAGATTTATTCGCAAACTTAGAAAATGAGATATTGTTTCACTGTTAAGACTCTTAAGATTGGATATAGAGCCAACAAACAGAATAAATATTACACGTAGATATTGTCTTCCCAGATAAGGCAAAACTCTCTGGGAATCCTACGAGATATCTGCCGGTCATATGACGGGTAATCTAAATGCAGTCTTTTGGCATCATATTTTACATCAGAATTGAAGGGATTTCTGAAAAATCTGACCAGTTCTTTTGTGTAACTGTGGTTTGTTTATCACTTGTCAACATATGGCCTCGGTTGATGTTAACTTAAGATCGTTGTTTTACTGCCTTAAAACTGAAGGGAAATTTTTACAGCGTTTTT
>NW_016238244.1:0-1095 GCF_001687245.7 Rhagoletis zephyria | reverse complement strand
AACTTTGCGACGCTACGCGTCTCGGAGTACTTTTCTCCCAGCAAGGTAAGGTCATTATCAAAACAAAACTAAAAAGTTTTTAACATTTGACCTTTTTTTTATTTTAAACAGGGCCTGATCACCTGCCGCGTCGTCTGGGTCTACGACGGTGTCCCGCTCATCCTCCGACGCATCCGCGCCCTCTCGCTGATGATCACCCAGTACGTCCTGCCGCTGACCCTCACATCGGTCTTCTACGCCCTCGTCGTCCGGCAGGTGTGGTACCGCCAGCAGGTGGGCGCCCCGAGCAGCGACCAGGCCCGGCGGAAGGCCTTCGACGAGAAGAAACGGACCACCATAGTGATGCTCATCTTCGTCACCGCCCTCTTCGCCGCCTCCTACCTGCCGACGCACATCTGGCATCTGCTGCTCTTCTACACCAAGCTGATTCCGGTGAAGCGGAATACTTGCTACTCCTCCACCGCATACATGATCTCCTACTGGGTGGGCATCTCCAGGTAAAGGAAAAAGTTTTCAAAAATGATAAAAAGTACTAACTCTGTTTTATTTTATTTTAGCTGCGCCTTCAATCCCTTCATCTACGTCTACTTCAATGGCGAGTTTCGAAATGAGGCGCTTCGCTACTGGACGATGGTGACTTCTGCCTGTGGTTGTGGTGGTGGTAAAACTTCTGATGGTCAAAACAGTTCAGGTGAAGGTAGTTCGGGCTGCCTGGGCACCAGCAGCACCGACTCGACGGGCGTCACCAAGCATCCTGAAAAACTTAGTGAAGAAGAGCTTTCGAATGAAGGCGGGAAAACTGAAAACGGCGGCCAGCAGCAGCATCAGACGACGTCCATTTGATTGATGATGATGATTAGGATGATCAGACTGATGCTCACTTGGTGTCCAATTTCACCAACAACAAGTCAAAGGACACACGTTTCTCACGCTAATCTCACACTAACTTCCATCTCATCACTGCTGTAGTGCCCACCGCCACTAAACACGACATTATCAGCGCAATTTTTTTTATAGAGACACCTGCTCACCTGGGACACCAAAACAATGCCACTTGCACGTCTAAAAACGACACGTGCATGACCGTTTTGAATC
>NW_016238243.1:0-1095 GCF_001687245.7 Rhagoletis zephyria | reverse complement strand
ATCACATATGTAAAGTAAATTTATTACCTAAGTTCACTTAGTGATACACCAAATGTATGCTTCTGACGTAAATATTTGGTTCCAAAAAAAAAAATCAATACTTAAAATAATCATACCATGACTGCATGCAACCTTGATAGATTTGGAAAGAGTTCTTTGACCTACATCCATACATACTTCCTCAACTAAAAGCATTAATTAAGCGATAGACAAAGCATTATGTATACGTGCATATTCATCATCACGTGCTTTTGCCCTTTTGAATGTTATAATTGCTGTATTTTGTGCTCCTTAAAAAAAAAAAATAAAAATAGTGGGTCACATGAAGTCTGCGGATTTTTGTCTCTATGTGGCATCTGGCAACACTAATTGACTTGCATCAAACCTGCAAATATCATTAGACCATATCCCCAACTTATGTAGGTGACCCTGCAGAGTCTGCAGTGTCCTGTAAGGATACCTGTTAGAATTCTACGCCTCTCTTTTTGGAGGCTAATTGAGCTCTGGAATCTCTTCTTGTTAAACCCTGCTAGTAAACACTTTGCTTGGCGCATTCCGTCTGNTCTAATTACATATACGAGTATTAATCCTCACCCCTAAACACGATCTTCTAAATATATGATGATGCCTGTTTTTTAGCAAATGCCTCTATCTAAGTATATCAACTCAAATGTGATTTAAGTTTCACACCCCACTTAATACTTCTTACTACATGTAAACATCCTGAGCGCTATCAAATGCTCATACGTACATACAATTTCATATATTTAATCAGTACAGTCCAGCGCGTTATGGTTGCGTGCTATCGCCTTCAATGGCCAACGTTTCAACGTCCAACCGCCACGCACGTGAATGTGTTCGTGCAGTCTGAGTTGGCGAATGGATTTCACGTGATTATAAAACACAACTCTATTATATGTATGTATGTATTTATGTATATATACCATCAAGTATATTGTATTGATAAGCACTTCTAAATATAAGAATATCTTCAACAAGTTCTCGAATGGACATAATCAATTAAAGCCAGTCAACTCTAAAGATACATATTTACACAAACGTAAACTTTGTACTTCAAGTAATTATATAATTATG
>NW_016238242.1:0-1095 GCF_001687245.7 Rhagoletis zephyria | reverse complement strand
GAATACCATGACAAAATGAGACTGTATTGGTGTGCCCATCTATGATATATATACTTGTGTATGCATGTATGTACGTAATTTTTTTTATAATTTCTTGTATGTACATATGTAAATGTACATATATTTTTCCCTTAGCTTCGGCAGATGACTTCGATGTGCACATTTGAATCGTCGCAACAACAATGGTAATTTTGCGAGTGCAAATTGAGTATCTGAGAGATATGAGCGCTTGACTGTGCCCTAATGGGTCCTTTTCTGTTTGCCGCTTTACTTACCTTAGGTACAGATACATATGATTGTATGTAAATACTAGTATGTGCTAAATGCACGCATGTTTGTCAGCTCAGATGAAAAATGAAGGCCAGCAAACATGTCGATTGAGAATATATACCGATTCGGTTTGGCTGTACAAATGTTCCTGCTTGCATATGTATGTGTGTATGTATAGAAGGGTACCTAATGTTTCCCTGATGGAATTTGCCAGCACTGAAAAATATTTCCATTTTGCTTGGCTTTCATAGCTGCACCAAACTACATACATACATACTATGTACATTGACGCTCAGAAGAAATCCATGCAAAAAATGCTACCAATTCGGGGTGATTCCGGGAGCAATCGCAAAGGAACATGCGACTAATACCAGTTTTCATCTCGTTATATGTAACGAAATGTTTGATTTTGCTTGACCATGTCCTAAGAAGAGATAAGTTGTTCCCCTTTATACCCGAACGGGTATAAAAAGCGACTAAGTGGTCACTTTAAAAAAAAATAAAAATAAAAATAACTTGTATACTATTCAATCACAGGTTAGATAATGGCCATATTTTTGAACTTTGACCTCCGGCTGAACCACTGGGCTATGCTTAGAATCCACTCTATTTAATTTGGATGAATTTTGGTCAGAACTTTCCTTCCATCTTATAACGAAGCAAAGAAATTCGAAACTGGAAAAATTCACAATTCCCCGGATTTGGCAAGTTTATTTTTTGAATATCTCAAAAACTATTATAGTTACAAAAAAAAGGTTCTGGTCTCGTTTCAAAGGAGATACAGTGGTATCTGGCTGGAGTGAACACCCGATGCTACGAACACCT
>NW_016238241.1:0-1095 GCF_001687245.7 Rhagoletis zephyria | reverse complement strand
TGAAAAATTCTCGTCATAACCTAGTTCACATTCCGCCAAGTCTTAACTGAAGTTTATGCGTATTGGAGAAACGAGATTACAACTCGAAGGGGGGTAATTGCTCTTATTAAATACAAGCAAACGAAAAGAAACGAGTAAGAATTAAGAGAAAAAACCTTTCTGATCACCCGATGTTGAAATTCTTGGAACTTACCAGAGCTCTTAACTGCAGTTAGGCTTTATATGGCCCACTGTCAGAAGTGTTCACAACATAGCTTGTGGTATCCACGGCTCGTATCTATCCAAAAATTTGGATTTGAAATAGAAAAAATATTTTTTTTTTTTATTTAGAAAATCCCTTTTTAGCTGTGCAATATAAAAAATTGTCGGGGAAAAAATTAATAATATTTTTAGTATTGTCAATGCACCCTAAACAACGATGTCTCGGCATCAAACAAATTTTTTAAAATTATTACCCTGTGTAGGTAATCGGCTTTAAATTACAAAACAACACTTTTTAGGAGATTAAGTCAACAGTCTTTTCACGTGCGTCTTCAATAGCGAATAAGAACTGGTAGCTGCATACATTTCATGTTCTCTTACGCACTAGGTAATTGAGCTGATGATTTTTCGAGCGGCGGTGTTTTCACCAGCAGAAGGGTGGGTAATTAAAAATGGGGTAAATGGGGTGGGTAAAAAAAAGGGGGGAGAGAGCGTGAATACGAGCTCAGAGCGGCAGCTCGTCCAGAAAAATGGGCTTCTCATGGAAC
The DNA here is from genome assembly GCF_001687245.7 of Rhagoletis zephyria. Taxonomy (NCBI): domain Eukaryota; kingdom Metazoa; phylum Arthropoda; class Insecta; order Diptera; family Tephritidae; genus Rhagoletis; species Rhagoletis zephyria. The sequence goes on along the minus strand of NW_016238241.1, from coordinate 346 downwards.
TATCGTAGTTCTTTTTTTCCTAATTAATTCAGCAGATGTGTAGAAAGCTCGAGATTTATACGGGCCTTTACGAAGATTCGCGTAGTTCAGAAAAGGTATCTGACAAAAGTGCAAGTAGTGAATTCGTCTTTGAGTGATCAATCTTTCCGAACACTCTTGTCCAGGGAGAGCTTTTACCATATGAGTGCATTTAAAGTTTTAAGAAAGCTCAAAAAAGCTTTAAACCCGCGCCACAAGCTTTTGTCATCACTGTTATATAGAATTACTAGCTTTGCCTTCTGCATAGTTAGAACGAAAACTCCCTCTGGGCCTAACTTGTTTAATTGTAGCCATTAGATCCATCTTA
>NW_016238240.1:0-1095 GCF_001687245.7 Rhagoletis zephyria | reverse complement strand
AGTATAAAAATGTAGCAAAATGCTTAGATTTTTTCTTCAAAAATTTAATTTTCATCAAAAAAGTTAATATAGTTTGAATTCAATGGTCAAAACCTGTTTGGGCCTGCAAATGTACTACCTACATCTCTTTAACCCTTAATCACCCAGTAACCTTTCGGAACGTATCTGACCAGTAATGTCCAGTGGACACACTAAATAAATCTAAGGCATTTTTGAATGAAAAAAAGGCAAAATATGGCAGTATAATATACTTCAATATTATCACTTTCATGTATTATTAATTCATTTACAGGTATTACAAAGACATTTTGAATGCAAGCATAAAACCTTGGTAATATTTAGTTTAGATAAAATGGTTTTCGAAAAAAATAAATACTTCAGGTTTTATACGTAAATGAACTTGAAAATATGTCCGCGCGCCACTTGCGGGTTGTTAAGGGTTAAAGATTATTTAACTAGCCTTAAAGCCTGATTATGGCAACTTAACTTACCGGCTCTCACTTAAACATTCTCTTAAATGAAAGTTGCTNAGTTTCATTTTGATTTTTTAAGTTCTGCGTTCCGTTAAGTTAAGTTAAGATGTCTTAATCAAACCATTTAATAAGGTATCATTTGATATGAGTTTGAAACGGCTTTGTTTTTGAACTATATTTAGTGGGGTTGCCACCTGTTTAAAAAGTCATCTCAAATTTGATTAACCAGTAACCCGTAGGATGAAAGAGGATTAAGAAAGTTATAGTTTGAAAATATTTTGAAGTCGATTGCCACCTGTTTGAAAAGTCGAATTAAATTAAATTGTGCGCTATGTAAGAAATATTAAAATAAGTATGTCAACGAAAGAGTGGTAAAAAAAAACTTTAGTTCTAACATTAAGAATACTTTTGAGGTATTTGAGGGGAGTTGCCACCGGTTTAAAAAATTAAATTATAATTATTTTGTAACTTGAATGAATTATAGTTTCTGAAATATATTTAGTAGGGGTTGCCCCATGTTTAAAAAATCAAGTCGACTTAAATTAAGGGAAGTTCGTTAATTGAAATATGAACCACAGACGGAAGAGATTTAAGAAGATTTTGGTTTGAAACTACGTTTTAA
>NW_016238239.1:0-1095 GCF_001687245.7 Rhagoletis zephyria | reverse complement strand
CCATAAAGAAGAAAATAGTATGTACTTACAAATTAAATATTTAAAAAAATTATCTTTGTTTTTCAAACAAAACCTAAATATTAAAAGAAAATTAATTAAAAAAGTTGGCCGCTGTGGTGTAGTCGTAAGCAGTGTGCGCTTCCACTCCACAGCACCTGGGTTCAAGCCCTGACCACAACAACATCGCCAAAAAATATAGAAAAACGTTTTTTCCTTAACAGCGGTCGTCCCTCGGCAGGCAATGGCAAACCTCCGAGTGTATTTCTGCCATGGAAAACAGCTTCTCATAAAAATACAATCGCCGTTCGGAGTCGGCGTAAAACTGTAGGTCCCTCCGCTTCGTGTGACAACATCAACGCGCACGCCACAAATCGGAGGAGAAGCTCGGCCAAACACAAACATATGTATGTGTAAGCGTCAATCTATTATTATTATTATAATTAAAAAAGGGCAACAAATAAATTAAAAAAATAAAAATAAAATAAGATCCTAATAATTAAATTAAATAAAAATATTTATTTTTCTTTTTAAAACAAGACATTCTTGATTTAATGGAAGTGAAATATACGAAAGCAAACCCAATTAAATTAATAAAAAGGAAAAATTAAATAAAATTAAAAGTTAAAAAAAAAAACAGTAAAGATGTATTTTAAAAAGAAAAAAATTAAATAAGTTCCTAAAATTTAAATGAAATTAAAAAATATGTTAACTATAATAACACCTAAAGATTAAATTGAGAAAGAAAGAAAATACATAACATAACTTTCTAAAAATTCAAGAAATTAAAAAATATATGCTTTTCTTTTTAAAACAATTAAATATAAAAACAAGAGAAAATTAAATTAAAAGGGGGAAAATAAATAAATAAAAAAATGGAACAAAATTATAAAAAAATAAACAAATTTCGTTGCCCGAGACTCGCACTCGGATCATTCGGGTAGCACGCCTGTTCTTTGTTCACTCGGTGATTGTGACTGTTGGAGCGACGCGAGCTAAATAATTTACAAGTGCTTTCTCAGAATAGCTTTCCATCACGAGTGGTGAAAGAGATAGTTTTTTTCTAAGACTTTATGTGCTATAATAACAAAAATCTTT
>NW_016238238.1:0-1095 GCF_001687245.7 Rhagoletis zephyria | reverse complement strand
TTGCATCAAACGGATTTCGGGGCAAAGCTGATAGCGACCGGTTCGACTTTACATACGTATGTATGTGGGCGACACGGGAGGAGGCGAGTGTGAATGTGTGCACTTATGTTTGCATACGAAATGAAAATGGGAGATAGCCCGCAATACAAATGTTGGAGCTCCTGTGCACACACANCTTATGTTTGCATACGAAATGAAAATGGGAGATAGCCCGCAATACAAATGTTGGAGCTCCTGTGCACACACACGCACAGACAGCCAGCCATAGAGCCATAGAGCCAGACAGTTTATCAACAACTGGCCAGTGGCCACCCAAATGCTAATACTCTGCTCGCAACTGTTCTATTCTCTCCGAAAATTAATCAAAATTAAATTACAAATGCAACTACGAAGCGGCATAACAGAGGCAACAAGGGGCTAATAAGGAAATCGATATAGTGCCGGCCGCATGCCGCACTTTGGACTTCTGCGAGACAATGGACTGCACTTGCATTGTGTAGCGAGACTTTTTGCTTTGAATGTTCACTTTCGGGGCTGCTAAATAAAGCTGGTTTTAAAAGCTGTTAGAAGTAGAGAATTGCGGTAAAGACCACCACATCCATATATCACTGTAATATGTATATATGTAGGTGAAGTGCAATAGAATAAGGCACAGTATACAGCATGCCCCGCTTAATTGTCTATAAGAAATTATACAATTACCATTAAACTTTTCAGAAAAGCCTAATAACCGGAGCTCTCCCCATCGAGAAGTTCGTTTTTTAGAAGAGTTGTTAGTTAATTGAATGAATCAATTATCTGGGAAGTACTGTACTTCAAATAAATCATTTCAGATTCATGAAAAGTCAATTCCCAATGGTATACCTATAGCAGTCTTATCCACTGGAAAAATGAAAAACAGCTATTTTACAGTATTTCAGTACATACACAGTTCATTTAGAAGCAGGGAAAAAAATTTCAAGGGCATTAACTGCACTTACATAAAATATGAGGCAAAAATACGCTGAGAACCACGACTTTTACTATACGTAAATACTTTAAAAATGTTTCGCTTTTTCAATATAAATTGCATTTGAGAGAAAAAAGCTGTCATTT
>NW_016238237.1:903-1095 GCF_001687245.7 Rhagoletis zephyria | reverse complement strand
TGGTCCACTTCTCGGAAAAAATGGACCATATATGCTAAAAAGCTACCTATGTACGTACCGAATTTTAAGTAAATCGGACCGTAAATACATTTTTTTCAAATAGATCGGTCCCTGGTCCACTTCTCGGAAAAAATTGATCATATATGCTAAAAAGCTACCTACGTACCGGATTTTAAGCAAATCGGACCATAA
>NW_016238237.1:0-847 GCF_001687245.7 Rhagoletis zephyria | reverse complement strand
TCCTAGCATATTCGGATTCTTCATAAAATTCTAAGAAAAACATTCCTCCAGACCATAGCTCTAAAGTCAGTTTCGAGCCTGCGCATTTTTAAAAGAAGATATCTTATATATAACTAGTAATTTTTAGCAAAAAAAAAACCGACTTCAACTCCCAAATAAAAAAAATATATATATCTATATATCTCATGATCCGCTGATCGGATCTTAACCAGATTAGTATGGGACCACCTCTGACACACTACCTTTCTGATGCAAAAGAAAGAATTATCGAAATCGGTTGACGTGGTCCAAAGTTATGCGGTAACATACATAAAAAAAAAAAAAAAAAAAAAAATTCCGACGAACTGATAACCTCATCCTTTTTTGGAAGTCGGTTAAAAAGGAATTGCTGTCCGTTAGCCTCGCTAAGACTCGAAAAGAGCTTGACCGATTTGAATATTTTTATTTTTTTTTTGGTTTTTTTTTTTATAATATCCGGATGGTTAAAACCAGAAAAAATAGAGAGTTGCCACCTGTTTAAAAATTTCAATATAAGTAAATCAATTACATAAATTAGATATTGCAATATGGGTGTCAAAAGAAAGAGGTTATGAAGGCTTGGAGGCGAAAATATTTTTGAGGGGGGTTGCCACCTGTTTCAAAATTTAATTAAATGAAATTGATAAGATAAATTAAATATTGCAATATGGGTATCAAATTAAAAAGGTTTAAGAAGGCTTACTACTGAAAATATTTTTGAGTCGAGTTGACACCAATTTCGAAAATTTAATTCAATTAAGTTAATAAGATAAGTATGTTTTATAATATAGGTGTCGAACGAAAAGTATTTGAAAAATTATTGATTAAG
>NW_016238236.1:0-1095 GCF_001687245.7 Rhagoletis zephyria | reverse complement strand
GGTGAAAAATAGTCAAGCTTTTAATAGATAAGTCCCTCAAGTACGAAAAACTACGTCTTTTTATACATGATCTAAAAAAAAAAATATTTCTTAATTTTCCATGCCTAGAAAAAAATAGAAACACAACAGAAGAAGAAAGGCTTTCTGGACTATGCCCTATGAGCGTGCATAGAAAACTCGTTACCGAAAACCACGAGATGATGAGAGGTTATTAGCGTAAAAATTATTAAATAAAAATATATCAAAAACTTAACAAGTATATTTTGTCCACGCCCATGCTATGTGGGAGTAGCACATACTCATTTATATCTACCTTACTATAAGCAACTACCATAGATATGCTTGCATACCAAATTTCAGGTTCAGGTGACTTATGGGTCCGAAGTTATGGCTGAATAACAATTCCATGATTATGTGATGAGCCACGCCTCTTCAACAAACTCATTTATTTATATCTTACTATAAGAACCTACCATAGATATGTCTACTTACTAAATTTCAAGTTCGTGTGACTTATGGTTCCGAAGTTATGGCTGATTAAAACTTCAAAGCCTACTGGATGTGGCACGCCCCCTTTTATAAACTCATTTGTATAAGCCTTACCATAAGCACCTACCATAGATATGGCCTCATATCAAATTTCAAATTCATGCGACGTATGGTNTGGTATATGCCACGCGCCTTTTTAGAAACTAATTTATATATACCTTACCATAAGCGTCTGCCATAGACATGTCTTCGTACCAAATTTCAAGTTCTTTTGACTTATGGTTCCGAAGTTATAGCTGAAACAAAATTTCACGCCTATGGTATATGCCACGCGCCTTTTTAGAAACTAATTTATATATACCTTACCATAAGCGTCTGCCATAGACATGTCTTCGTACCAAATTTCAAGTTCTTTTGACTTATGGTTCCGAAGTTATAGCTGAAACAAAATTCCACGCCCAAGGGATGTACCACGCCCCCTTTTATAAACTCATTTATATACACTTTACTATAAGCGTCTCACATAGACATGTCTTCGTACCAAATTTCAAGTTATTTTGACTTACGGTTCCGAAGTTGTAGCTGATTAAACATTTGCAGGCCTAT
>NW_016238235.1:0-1095 GCF_001687245.7 Rhagoletis zephyria | reverse complement strand
CTCCTGAGATCTGCATGCGCAGGTGTGAGTGCCCCGAGTGTAATATTACGCAAGAAAATATGTTAACAAAATTTTGCTTGCCCTTTGGCGAATATTTGGCTGATGTGATATGACTTTCTATATTTGTTATTAAATATGCAAATTACATATTTACATCTAGCCGCAAGTGCAAGTTGTAAGAAAAAAACTAAAGGAATGTACATAAATGCTGCTTGAATTTATTTAAATTGTTACAGCTAGTTTTTATCTCTGGCCCCACAAAGTAAAATAGGTATCGCAAAAAAAAATGATAGAAACTGAATATTTGTAATTTAGAAAAGATTTACTAAAAAGTAAATTTTATTGCAGCCATAAATCAGCAAGTTTATANCCTAGATTTGAGGCCAGATGGTCCGAGTTTTCGCGGTTTTATTTACAGAATAATTTTTTCAAAAATTTTTATAGTTTATTCTCAAACCTGGGTCCATGTTTTGATGAGTTTGAAAACCCCAATAAGAAATCTTTCTTTGCCATTCCTAAATGGCACTAAAGACGTGCAATATTTCGCAAAGTCTGTAACGCTTACATCACTTGCCACAACCACAACAACATTGGCAAAATACTACTGCAATACAAAATGACATAATTAATCTTGTTATGCGTGCGAGAAGTTAAAAATTCCAAAGAAAAAAAAAACGGCTTAACTTTCATTACACAGAAACGTTGTAAAGTGGCATGTTTACATATGAGTAAATATACACAAATACATACATATGTACATAAAAATTGTCTAAATAGCAACAAATTTTCACTGCTGATAAACATATTACATATGTACTTGGTATATGAAGTAATTGACGAGCTAGCTCCACACGCATGTCGGCATTATCGGTCAGCGAGTTGGTGAGAGGTGCATCTTAATGCTCGCACAGCACGCAATCGCACCTTTCTAAAGGCTTATATGTATATTTAATATTGATATATGCATATAAGTATTGGGCTTAGCTGTGTCTGCGCATGCGTGTGTATGTATGTATGTGCGTCAATCAATAGCTTCACTTCATGCTACATTCGGACGTTATGCTCGAGCCAGCAACCTATACAGCTGTCAACTAA
>NW_016238233.1:0-1095 GCF_001687245.7 Rhagoletis zephyria | reverse complement strand
AAAAAAAAAATTAGTACATATGCAGTTTGGCAGCAAATCTTTTCTAAAAAGGTTAAATATAGAGTTAGCGAAAACAAAGAAAAAAACTAAAAAGCGTCCGTATTGCAACAAAATCTACGTACATATATATGTAAGCTCCATTGTATTATACACTTTTTAAACTATGTAGTGGTTGGTTCGAAGTAAAACATAACATTTTTTCTCATTTGTGATCAAAAAAAAAATATAAAAAAAACTTAAGCATTTTCTTAAGTAGCGTTAATGATGAAAATTCACAATAAATCTGAATATTGAAACTGTTATGAAAAATGTATGTATGCTTTAAAAATTACATTAATAGTTTGATTGGTGTTTTGTTTCTTCGTAAAAATGAAATAAAAGGCGTTATTTCACCAAGTATGTGAATCGATCTTGGGAGATCTTCAAGTCGTACTTAGAATCTCCATTTTCGAAGGAGTTTATTTCAATGCAGTAAACAACACACGTTGGACTCTCTACAATGTCTAAGGGAGACTAGATGCGGTCTGGTGCAGCTGGCACAACAGCTAACTCACTAAACTTCCCTTCGAAACCACGAGCATCTACCCTGCAGGCAGATATGGCGTTCACTGCACACATGTTATCCAACTTGACGATCCTGACTGCAGTCGCTTTTTTGGTCAGCGACCATGAACGCGGCAGGATTTTTTTAGACTGCGAACCTCGGGTTCGGAAGATGACACGAACTGGCGGGACACTTTGGTTGGCGGTTGCTAACTGCTACTGCTGCCTACAACAAATAACGTTTACATCAATTAGGGTTCGTTCAATTTCCACATGATTATTCAGTTTCGCTCAACTTTGGAGGAACAACTTTTAGACGTCTTATACAAATTATCGGACTAGAAAATTAAATATAAAGTTCTTATCGTGAATAACAATCGAAATTAATTTTAATAATAGCCAAAGCAAATACGCAGACCTACTCATAGACAGCACAAACTTATCATATTCGAAATAGTAGTATCAATTTTTAATCACTTATCGCTCTTAAAAAACGTTCGTATAAATGCGGTCTGTGTTTTGACTAAATACAAAGTCCTCTGTTTTTTTTTT
>NW_016238232.1:720-1095 GCF_001687245.7 Rhagoletis zephyria | reverse complement strand
TTAACTTTTTAGGTGTGCTCGTCCTTAATTTATTAGTTTTTTTGTTATTATTATTGCCATATAACAATTATATTCAACAAATTTTAAGAGCTTGAGGCCGTTTAAAGTGAAACTTATTGTGGAAAAGCAACAATAATTTGAAAAAATGGTAGAAGTGATAGCTATTTCGGAAATCACCACATTTCCTCATCAGACTTCTTTCAGTAGGATTCGAACCGATGATCACCACTGACTCAGCCAGTTGCCTACGCACTGTGCTAAGTTTGTCTTGTTAATTCTTGTTGCTTATTTTCCACTATTTCACTTTCCTAAGCCAACTACAATCAAGCGCAGCTATTCCGCTGCAATTCACTTGATCATGTGGTTGTTGGTTTT
>NW_016238232.1:0-695 GCF_001687245.7 Rhagoletis zephyria | reverse complement strand
AATTCACTTGATCACGTGGTTGTTGGTTTTTGTTAACATTTCTATTATTAGAATGTTTTAACTTTTTAGGTGTGCACGTGCTTAAGTTATTTGTTTTTTTGTTATTTTTATGGCTATATAACAATTATATTCAACAATTTTTATGAGCTTGAGGCCGTTTTAAGTGAAAACTTATTGTGGAAAAGCAACAATAATTTGAAAAAATGGTAGAAGTGATAGCTATTTCGGAAATCACCACATTTCCTCATCAGACTTCTTTCAGTAGGATTCGAACCGACGATCACCACTGACTCAGCCAGTTGCCTACGCACTGTGCTAAGTTTGTCTTGTTAATTCTTGTTGCTTATTTTCCACTATTTCACTTTCCTAAGCCAACTACAATCAAGCGCAGCTATTCCGCTGTAATTCACTTGATCACGTGGTTGTTGGTTTTTGTTAACATTTCTATTATTAGAATGTTTTAACTTTATAGGTGTGCTCGTGCTTAAGTTATTTGTTTTTTTGTTATTTTTATGGCTATATAACAATTATATTCAACAATTTTATGAGCTTGAGGCCGTTTAAAGTGAAAACTTATTCTGGAAAAGCAACAATAATTGAAAAAAATGATAGAAGTGATAGCTAATTCGGAAATCACCACATTTCCCATCAGACTTCTTTCAGTAGGATTCGAACCGACGATCACCTCTAACTCA
>NW_016238231.1:0-1095 GCF_001687245.7 Rhagoletis zephyria | reverse complement strand
GTAACCCTCCTCAAAAATATTTTTGGAAATAAACTTTCCCAAAGCTCTTAAGTTTGATATCCATATTGCAATATTTATCAAATTTTAGTTTTCAAACAGGTGGCAATTTTCCACAAAATTATTTTCGACTGTCGACTTTTTTCTTTTGACGGCCATATTGCAATATTTACTTTATCTTATAATTTACTTAAATTGAAATTTTCAAACAGGTGGCAACTCTCCTATACTTTCTATATTTTAACTAAGACCTTAAGAAATGCATTGGTATGTTTAGGTTAAGACTCGTCGGACCGGGGGAAGACCATCTATCCACCCACGTACAGAACTCTTGAATATTGGCGATCATTTAGCAATAAAAGGCGCATCTCTTCTGTGCACTTCGCAACAAAAGAAAACTAAAAGAAATTATTTTTGCTCCGGATGCTATAATGGTCTATAATGGTTTACTCCCTACCACAAGTAAATACTTTTTCAGCAAAGAAAAAAAACTGAGTTCATCAAGCAAATCATAAAAAAGACTGAAAGGTATATACATATAATAGTTATGTTCAAACATCTAATTGGGACATATTGTCCGAATATAAACTTCTTTTGTGACCATATGTTCCAGGACAATGAAAGGACTTAATGATTTTTAAAGTATGCAGAACGCATTTTTTTAAACATTATTTTCAGATTTTGGAAAATGATGTCACAAAAGTACTGGGAGAACGAACATAAACCTCCGTCGCGAATGAGTTAACTCATTTATCCTCGTTGATAAAACTTTCCTGCTGAAATTAAAATGCAGACACATATGGAAATATACATAACTACGTGTTAGTGCGAGCACAGCTTATTTTTTAGCTGCGGATCAAACATTTTTCCAAAGTATTATTTGCCCCCATTTTTCTTGTTCGTAGTTCTGTATGACATTGTACGCTTTCATTTCTCCCTAAAGCATTTGTTATGAATGCATATGTGCAAATATTTCGTAGGTATATACATATGAATGTATATACTTAGGCATGCAGTGCTTTTGCAAAGGGGGCACAACTAACAGAAATTTACTGAAATTGTTTTCCTATATAGTTATATAACTTTCTAGGTGCACCA
>NW_016238230.1:0-1095 GCF_001687245.7 Rhagoletis zephyria | reverse complement strand
GTGCACTTGAAGAAATTTTCTAAGTAGTAAATGGTTATGATTATGCTTGAAAAATACTGATGCTTGGGCCCAGTTTGAGTGAAATACACATTCAAAGATGGAAATTAAATTTTCCCAAAAGCACACCTGCGTATTTAATGTTGAGATTTTTGTCGCAACAAGAGTAGTAGAAATAGGTTTCCCATGTAAATATCTTCATTGACAGCCGATCTGCAATAAGGGCAGCTTCGGCGATTAGCGCTGACAACCAGCTCCATACATAGTTTCTGGGTATCAGGACATTGGCAGACAAGAAAAATTTGGCACCGTTAGTAATTCAAAAAATATACATATATAACATATAATATTTATATCGAAGTGATGGACAAAATTGCATTTAATAAATACTGTAAAGTATATAGGTATTTAAGTTGTACTCGTAGTAAATAAATACCAAAGTTTTGATGTTACTAAATACCAAATATTTACTTAATTTCACCCACTTCTCTAAGTATCTATTTAGGAGACTTTGGATTCACTAAATGCTGGATACCGAAGTACTTAATACTTTTAACTTGATCAATTTCGGGTCTGTGGGACTTGCTCCAAATTTTCGGACTATTTCGGGATTTTCAGGATATTCAGGCTTCTTGGAATTATTTCGGGGTTTTCGGTATTCTCGGAATTATTTTTGGATTTTCTGGATTATATCTGTATTTTCCGGACTATTTCGGGATTCTCGGAATTATTTCAGGGTTTTAAAGACTTGATTTTTGCGACTATTTCGTGAGTTTAATGGCTTTTTCGGGACTATCTAATTCGAGATCTCCGACAATCTCGCAACTATTTCATGAATTTCAAGACTGCTTCGAATTTTTCGGGACAATCTCGGGATTTCTGACATTTCCGTTATTTTTTCGGTATTTCGTGATATTAAGGACTACTTCGGGATTTTCGGAATTCTTGACTATATTTCCTGGATTTCGGGGCTATTTTGGGATTTTCGGTACTACTTTCATATTCCAGGGACTGGGTGATTTTCGGTATTTTCGAGAATTCTGGGATTCTCAGGTCTTTATCGTGATTTTTGGGACCTCATCGCCATTATCGGAACTA
>NW_016238229.1:0-1095 GCF_001687245.7 Rhagoletis zephyria | reverse complement strand
CAAATTCTAATAACAAACGTGGTAACATCGAAGCTAGAATTGAAGCGCGTCGAGCATGGAGAAAGGCGTACATGAAGAAATATCGGGCTCGTAAAAAACGTCAGACCGATATTGTACTCGATCAAGTTAGTGCTAAATTTTCGAGAGATACAAGTGAAGATTCAACGCCTAATGATTATCTGGGTATACTGCAGCAAAGAAAGATGAAGACACCTGCCCGCTCACGAAACTACCAAGATCGGCAAATAAATAGGAACAGTGCACAAGCACTCGCCTCCTTCCAATCAATTGAAACAGACACAATATCTGAGCCTGATTCCTACCATTCAAATGACGGTAAATTAGTGCTGAAGTTTGAGGCTGCGGTTCCGCAGTCTTCAACGTCGCAGGCCTCATCCGATTTTAATACAACGATTGCCAATAAGAGCACCTGCACCTTGGAGAGTCATACAATGCGACAGAGCATTATGGAAGTTACACAAACCCCCACTCACAATAGTGTAGCTACAACAACAACCACTCATAATGCGCATGCAAGTGATCGCAACGATTTAATAGATAATAATTTGGAATTTATCAAGCTTTGGCTTGGAAGTCCCCAACCTTCAACCTCGCAGAGTCCGTGTGAGAGCGCGCAACAATTACAAAATATGGTTTTGAATAAAGTACAGAATTTAGCATTAGAAAAAGAACAAGTAGAATTGGAAAGGGAAAAACTTAAAATGGAAAGAGAAAAATTTAAGTTAGAAAAAGAGAAAGTGCGTAATGATTTTAAGTTGAAAAAATTTGCATTAAAAAACGAACTTGAATTAAAAACAGCCGAAATCGCGTTACGCGCAGAAGCCGATGAGAGATTAAAAAAATATGAAATTTATTTAAAATCTGGTTAAATGAAATTTAATGTTAAATATCTAGTATTTAGAAATACATACATACATACATACATATGTAAATACATACATAAAAACTAATACATATGTTTTGAATAATATTAAAATAACGCCTTGACAATTTGAAATACCGTTAATTTTACATTTAAATATGTTTTAATATTAATTTACAAGCCTACTATGTACATACATACATACATAAGTT
>NW_016238228.1:0-1095 GCF_001687245.7 Rhagoletis zephyria | reverse complement strand
AGCTTTTGTGGTAATATTGGAAATGTTTAAGGTTAATTTTTCAAGTTTTCAAATGCAAAAATCTTTTCTGCTTTATGTTCAATCAGCTGAATTATCTGCCGTGACGTTACCTGGCGTTACATTACTAAAATTTCCTAAACATGCCAAATGTGAATCAAATCAGAACATAAATAAATACAGTTTTTCATAATATCTCAACCCTGGCGCCACCTAAGGAGACCATTTTTGGCAAAAATGTTGCTACTTACATAACCAGCCAGATCGGCCATTAAACATTTATTTTTTTCGCGGTAGACTTTTCGCTGGAATCGCCCATACTATGTAGTTTTTTTTTTAATTTCCAATCTCCGCTATTTTAGTTTTATTACTTTTAAATTTTTTTTAACTATTTCTATTTTTTTATAAACTTTTTATTTTTATTTTTTACAAACTTTTTTATTTTTTCATTTTTTTACTTTTCACTTATATTTTTTTTTGTTTTATTTTTTACTTTTTAATTTTGGAATTTATCATTTTATTTACTCTTATTATTTTCATCAATTCATAATTTAAATTTTGTTGTGCTTTTTAAAATAAAAAATTTACGAAAATAGGATTAAACACATCACGCTGTTGTTACAAGTAGTAACGATAAAAAAAATATTGAGACATGAAAAAATTATATTCAATAAAAAAAACCCATTTTGAAATCCTATCAAATAACTCAAAAACTTAGATTTTTTAACCACCAAAGTTTTACCCAAGTCCAAATTAAACAAAACAAAAAAATTTCTTTAAAATATCCACAGAAAAATGTTTCTCTTAAGATTCGACCCTCAAATATTCCACTAATAAAAAAACCGTTATTTAAATAAGTACTGGAAGTAATCCATAAATTTTCGGAAATGAAAACAGAATGCGTCTATTTTACATCTGAAAAGTGTGTAAATAATTTTCAGAAACATAAATTTCGGAACAGTCATACCGCTACGCCCAAACAAATCATTGAGGAACTTAATAATTTGGCAATAAATTTTCGAAAATAAAGATTTCGGAGTCAAATCAAGCGAAAATCTAAAAACATAAATTGTAAAAAATCATATTTTTGAAACCCTA
>NW_016238227.1:0-1095 GCF_001687245.7 Rhagoletis zephyria | reverse complement strand
TGATGCAAAATTAAAAAAAATAACAATTATTTTTGATTTTTATTTTACAAATCCAAAATACCAATTATTTTTGATTTTTATCTATGTAAATAATCTGTAAATTACAGTTATTTTTTGATTTTATATTATATGAGATAACAGTTATTGAAGACTTTTATTTATAAAAGTCATCGACTAAAATCAGTTACACACTCTTTTTTTTTAAATCATACGTATAAAAGTCATTATCATTTTTCGCAGTTAGGAAGGTATTGGAAAACCAAAGTTTTCTACGACTTATACAAATGACTTTTATAAATATGATTTTAAAAATAAAAGTCAATGACTAATTTATATTGATGACTTTTTTAAATAAAAGTCTTCAGTAACTGTTTTCTAAGATTTATAATTTAAAAATTAAAAATAACTGTTACTTGCAAATTATTTAGATAAAAATCAAAAATAATTGTTATTTTGGATTTACAAAATAAAAATCAGAAAAAACTGTTATTTAAGGAGTAATTAAATAATTGTCAAAAATTAATTGTTAAAGAGTGTTTTTTTTTTAATAAAAGTTGTAACTGTTACGGTCCCTGAATGAAAGTGTACACCTTGTTGTAATATAATAATCGCAATTATTTTCATGAAATTTTTTTTTGCCTTATTTATTTATGAAAATATAGTTTATTCTATAATATAAACCCTATAAATCAAAGTTAAACACTTCATATAAAGTTCACAAAAACTCACAAAAGTTTCACTAAAATTTTTAACTTTTTATTCAGAGTTTCTAGAAAATTTTCGAGTACGCAGTTTTGTAGCCTATTCAATTTTATCCAATGAAGTACAAGTTTCAACCGGCAACAAAATCGCATTGATATTAGAGATTTTTTTTAGACTGCTTTTGCGGTTTTTTTACATGACAAGTGCAATTTACAAAAACTGGTGTTGATTTTTTGAAAGTTTGTTGCTAACGCTCTCCCGCATTTTATTTCACAAGACATTCCCGCTTGTATGGAAAAAAGTGCCAAAATCCGTGTAAAAAAAATTAAAAAACAACGCGATTTTGTAGCCAGTTGAAACTTGCACTCATTAGACTAAAATTGAATGGGAAAT
>NW_016238226.1:0-1095 GCF_001687245.7 Rhagoletis zephyria | reverse complement strand
CAAGCCACCAAGGACTATATCGGTCGCATAGCCTTAGCGGCGGATACCTCAGAGAAGCTGGAGGAGTTCATCCACTACTACTGGCTCCAATGGGAGTGGCCTCTGGGAAGTGTGCCTCATGCTTGAAACACAATACCCGGCGAACGGCGAAGTTCGCCGAATTGGGCGATGCCGTCGTTCACCGTTCGCCCTGCTATTTCGCGTACTTTAACAGAATTAGAACGGTAGCGAAAACAGCTGATACCACTTCGTCGCACTTATAAGTTAGGTGATGAAATGCTAACAAATATAAATATAAGGCAAGGGGGAATTATTATAAATTATTTTATTTTAAGCCAGATTTAACGAATCGATCACTATATTTTTCAACCATCAAAAATAATTCTTCTAAATCTTTGAAAGTAAAAAAGCATACGGCCACCTTTGGCATGTACGTCCGCCATCGCCCGGCAGAGCGATAGAAATAAATCTATCGCCACGAAACGCCGCCGAACGAATTTCGCATTTCGCTTTGGCTGTGTTCAATTTCATATGCCGGCGGGTGTTCTAATTTTGACAGCGGTAATTTCGCTGTGGCGAGTTCGCCGCTCGCCGGCATTGTGTTTCCACGGTCAAGCAGAGTGGTAGTCCTCTCTTCCAATCTTCTAATGTAGGTGCCGTCACTGCGTTTTTGCGCAAGTTTCGTTTCCACCGTTCCTTTGGCTGGAACCTTGTGTAGCCTCGCAGCTGCTGGGGTATTCGAAATACCTTCACATAAGGTTCTAAAACTAGCTCTCTTCGCCTTCCCAATCTGCTTGCTGTAGATGGTTGGTTTAGCTGCATACTCATCCCAGCCTCCGGTGCGCTTGTCCTTGTTGAAAAGTTTGCGTGCCTCTTTCCGGAGCGCAGGGAGCTCCCTTGACCACCACGCGGTTTTGGTCGTCAATTTTGGTTTGGTCTAAGGGCAGCTATAGTTATAGTTGTTGTTGTTGTAGTGGCCATCATGTCCGTTGTAAGGAAGTTAAGGGAGTGTCAAAACTTGAATGTCACTAGTGAGCAAACCTTTAATTATTGAATCATGGTTTAGTGAAAGTTGAAACGACGATATTTGATACC
>NW_016238225.1:0-1095 GCF_001687245.7 Rhagoletis zephyria | reverse complement strand
AGGAAAATATCTTCCTTTCTATGAGCTTTAAGCCACTTTTTCTTAAGTGTTGCTTTGAAATAAGATAGGTTTTTCTTTAAATTTTTCATATTTTCAGCTGAGTAAGCATGAGAAGACAATAGGTGATTTTCTAAGAAATCTAATTTTTCGACCAACGATGCCAAGTTCTCTCCTTGCATTTGATCGTTGAGATATTGGCGAGTTGCTTTTCTTGTGCCTGACGAGCTGTCACCACCTACATTAACCAAAATGTGCCTTAGAATTGAAAACAATACAACTCTTTTTTATTGTAACTTTCGTACAAGCGTGTAGAAACCCTCTATCTAACAAAACCGTAACTATCCGCAACTGAATTTTATGTAAGGTACAAACTAATTGTACTAGGTATCATATTCAAAACTAATTTCCAGGCGATCGGACGCGGAAACGTACCAAAACTGGTTTTGAACACAAAAAAGTATCATTTATTTTTGTAGACAATATCCTAACTAAAAAGGGTTCAAACTATACATTTATAATTATTGAAAATCATAAACACCGGTAACGAATATTAATAATCACCAGAAGTGTCAGAATCCATCACAATTACCTAACTCAATTGTGTTTAAATTAAAAATACTCACGCTAAAACAGGCGATTACACAAAAGTAATTGTAACAACTATCTAAAACCCAATTATGGCCGGATAATTAGCTAAAATCTACCTATGTACAGCGTTTTGTGATTTTATAATAGAATGGCATAAATTTGAAAAAAACGACTACGACAACAAGTAACATTCAAACTGAATCTTTTTTATTATTACCTGAAAAGTTGGATAAATAAGAGCCTTATAAAATTATACCATGACATAAGATAACATTAACAGTCTATACGACCTAAAGCAGTTTTCTAGGTTCATCAGAAGATGGATACTTNTTTTCAGAATATAAAAAGATTTTGCACTGTGTTGTTAGTGGACATGAAACTACTTTAAATACTGGTACGTAATCCACCAAAAACTAAAAATCGAAAACAACATAGCGCGCTTTGCAAGTGGACTACTCATTTCATCATTTAAGCGAGTGTTCTTTTGTAGCTCGGTTGCAAAAGAAT
>NW_016238224.1:0-1095 GCF_001687245.7 Rhagoletis zephyria | reverse complement strand
ACCACTGTAGTGTTTTTTCAGGCGGAAGTGATGTCAATAGATTGGACCACAAAACTGGTAAAGTGTCAGATGATAACCCAAGCTGATATCTAAGTCTTCGCTGACAGCCAGACGGCAATCATATCCCTTACAAAGCAGTCGATACACTGCCATGAAATGCCGCATATCTCTTAACGAGATGGCTGAGGAATTTCGCTTAAACGTGATATGGGTTTCGGGACACTGCGACTTTGAGGGGAACTGTAAGGCGGATGAACTGGCGCGACTTTACCACACACTGTTTATTGAGAATNAAAATAACTTGCAAAACTGCCAGGCAGTATTATGGCCGACAAGCATGTCTATCGACTTGGCGTACGATTACATGTCTTCTGTAGAAGTTGCTAAGATAAGGAGGAGGAGTAAACGATACTGCCCTGCCCTATCCTTCGTCTCCATTCTAGCTAGACAATTCTTCGATAACTTGGAAGACCTTAGATGCATGGAAATCAGGGATCTTCTAAAATATCTGCGAGAGTCTAAATGGTTTTAGGCAGCATTGTGAGTTGCTGACCCCACATGCGCCAACGGAATGAGCCTTGAGCCTAAGTGAGTCGTCTAGACGACCGCAACAACCTAACATAACTTAAGTGGACATTCGGGCATTACGCAAGCAGAGTTTCAGTCATTTTCAACCTCCCTCTCTGTTTCTCAGCAAAAGAAAGCATTGGCCTTTTTTCAATCTGTAAATGTTTTTCTGACGTAATTATCATGCAGCATTCATGGAGAGAGAGATCGAGACGTGTTTCTCAATGCCGGAGGATAGTACGATACCCTTTTCCCTGAAAAGATTATACAACGCTGATTTGGCCGAGGCTTAGTTCTAAAGTAATTACAACCCTTACACAATGTTGAATTCTGAAGTCTTCACTTATCTCTCAGGGAATATGCCTCGGTATTCCAAGTCATATTACTTGCAGCCCTCAAGGAGAGAGACAACATGGTGGAAAATAGATCAAATAGTATTTCCTCAAATGTGCTCAAGACATTCGGGCTGATTCAGAACCGAAACTCCCTGGGAGTTTTCTCTCCTTCCCCTTCCACCTATCATGAATA
>NW_016238223.1:0-1095 GCF_001687245.7 Rhagoletis zephyria | reverse complement strand
TAACGGCGTCTCTGGTAAATTTTGGCCGTCGACCAGTGTTATTATTATTCTGGGTACATGGTAAAATCAATTTATTAAACAACTTAAACACAATATTTTAAAACGAGTTTCAGACGAGAGATGTATAACAACGCTTTGTTTTAAAAATATTTTTGAAGAGGGTTGCCACCTGTTTACAAATATCTCAATATGGTTATCAAGCGAAAGATGTTTAAGAAAGCTTTATTTTAAAAATATTTTTGAGGAGAGTTGCCACCAGTTTAAGATACCCATCTGGGTAAGAGAATCAAAATGAGCAGCAACTGTAACATTTTATAGAGCAAAACGTTGAAATGTACAAAGCCGCAGCAGAGTTAGTAAAATACGTACCTATTTGGAAGAATCAAAAAAGTTGCAAGTATGTTTTCGTACTTATTGTTAGGCTTTTTGCAAGAAGATTAAAAAACAACTTTTGCATATAAAAAACTGTATCTACTTACATACATAAATACATACCTAGTTATTTTGGAATGAAAAAGTTTCCGCAAAACGCAAGCATTTGGGGTAGATATTTGATTTCCGAATAAGTGCCAGGCATAAATCACTAAAAAGTGTGCAAATCAGTGAAGGTGAGAAAACGCCTACCAGCGCAAGTGACAGGTGAGAAAGGGTGCAATGCGGTCAGTTGAACAAATTGAGACATTTAAATGGATTAATTCATTCACATACATACAGTGGTCGAAAAAATTATAGCCGCACCATACCTTGACAAGTTTTAACATATTTTCTTGTCTTATAATTTTTTTTTTTATAAAAATATAGATAATTCTTAAACAACCCCAAGTTAAACCAAGTTTCAAACGTTTTGCAATATTAAAAGAAAAATTAACAAATTTCGAGTTTTTTTAATTACTATACATTTCGTAGAAAGATTCTAAGTATGTAGTTTTATAGCCCCTTGAATTCTTGTAGAATGAAGTGCGCATTTCAAATTAGAATTTTTTTTACCATTTTCTTCCATATAGCGTATAAACACAATTTATTTTTTATGAAAAAATCCTAACATGTTGGAAAAAAAAAAGGAACAGTCCAGCGCCTTCGTCTTGGCCTGCAGGC
>NW_016238222.1:0-1095 GCF_001687245.7 Rhagoletis zephyria | reverse complement strand
AAGCAGAGAAACGTAAATTTTACTGAGTGCAGTGCAATCTCGTACAATTGTCGTATCCGGGAACGAACAGAAAACGACTACAATTTTCGTTAATTCACGTATTCAAAATCGGTCAAATGAAATGAAATGTAATGTTAAATCTGGCAACTCTCTAATTCACTCATGTATATTTTGACATATGAATATTTTATAGCAATAAACCTCACTTCCTTTTCTCACTCTAAAACTGCGTGAACGTTCTATTTTAATAGGTTATGGGCCTATGCCCCGCGATAAGAGTTTTTATTAAAAAAAAGGTTAAGTAAAATGTCGGTAATGAATTTCCCGTTCGAAAAGCTTCGCGGTCGCGAAAATTTTGATAATTGGAAGCGCCAGGCGAAGGCCTATCTCGTGCTCAAAAGCTGTTGGAAAGTCGCGGAGCATGGAGTTACGGGAGCGGACGAAAAAGACATCGAGTTAGACCAGCGTGCCATGGCGGAGCTCACACTCATGATCGAGCCTTGTAACTTCGCGCACATTGCGACAGCCAAGACTGCAAAAGAGGCATGGGAAGCGCTGCTAACTGCATTTGACGACAGTGGACTGACCAGAAAGGTTGAATTACTGAAAAAGTTGGTGCAACTCAAGCTGGAGCAGTTTTCATCAGTTCAGGAGTATGTGAATGAGATGGTTATGACATCCATAACAGTTAGAGGTGCTGGGTTGAACATAGATGATGAAATTACCGCGTCGTTAATGCTTGCTGGTTTGCCTAGCGAATATCAGNTTTTCATCAGTTCAGGAGTATGTGAATGAGATGGTTATGACATCCATAAAAGTTAGAGGTGCTGGGTTGAACATAGAAGATGAATTTACCGCGTCGTTAATGCTTGCTGGTTTGCCTAGCAAATATCAACCTTTAGTAATGGCCGTAGAAAACTCTAAGGCAAAGCTTACAGTAGACAATATAAAGCAATTGTTGCTGCAAGACGTAAAGTTCGACAACGGCATTGAGACTGAAAACGCGCTATACTCAGCGAAGGCAAAGAAAATGCATAGAACGAAATAAAAAAAAAACCCGCCTCAGAAGTCTATCACTTGTTATACCTGCGGTTG
>NW_016238221.1:0-1095 GCF_001687245.7 Rhagoletis zephyria | reverse complement strand
GCAAAAAGAAAGTAGTAACTGCTGGCAGCGCCTTGAAGAAGGCAATCTTCAAAAAGCACATATTTTATTAAGTTATTTTAAAGTAAAGAAGGTATAAAAAGATGTAAATTTTTAGCGTATTTTCAAGGATACCGCTCGCATTCCGGAATATGATTTCCCCATCACTACACCTTTTTCAGTTTTAGTTCAGAAAGTTGCAATTCATATTCAGAAATTCCATTTCAAATTCAGATGGTTACAATTCAAGTTCAGAAATTCTATTTCAAATTCAGAATTTCCAGTTCAAATTCAGAAAATTACAACTCAAATTCAGTTCAGAAATTTCTAATTTAAGTTCAGAAAATGTATATTCACTGTGCGATGTAAAGAATTTTTAGAAGCGACTGTGTCACAAAGTTTTCAATTCAATTTTATTTCACGTTCCAGCCGCTACTTGAGATTTACCGAATTTGAAAATTCTTAAGTAAAAGTAGACAACGCCTTAGAAACATTAAATGCACTGAAATTTGCTAATACCATCACAAAAATCGCCGTTTTTTAACATTTTCGCTATTAATTCTTTTTATAAATCATATATTTTACAATTTAACACAATAAAACCACGGTGGTCGGACCATGAATACTCTTTTACCAAACGTATCCGCAAAATTTTTCGTGGAGTTATTTCTTTTCATAGATAGTATACGTTCTAAATATGAAAAGAATTGGTCTATAAATACGGATTTTTCAAATATCTCGACTCCTGCGCCACCTATCGGATTAGCTCATATTTTGTATTGCATTGTCATCGGGTTCTGAGCCAACCGGTCATCGGGAAGTTGGTAAAAAATTGATTTCAAAATTTGCCCCTAGCAATCATACATACATACAGAGCAAGTTAAATTAAAACTTGTAAAAATACAAGTCCAATTATGAAAATTTAATTATGATTTTTATCACATAGATCATAGCCGTTACGGTCCTTGGTTAAACTGACTCTCGTTGTTTGGGAAGACTTTTTCTTCCAATGCAAATTTAAAATAAAAAGTTTTCGGAATTTAATTTGTTATTTTCTGAATTTAAATTGTAAATTTCTAAATTTGAATTGGAAATTTC
>NW_016238220.1:0-1095 GCF_001687245.7 Rhagoletis zephyria | reverse complement strand
ACTTGCTTCCTGATATCAGTGATTTTACAGCAGCATTGGTACTTTCTCCAAAAATGGCGCACATAATCCGTATTTAAAGCTCAAAAAGCCGTAACAAAATGATAATTATCAACGCCATTTACTACCCTGCTTGTTCGCCTATAAGTAAGCATCGTTGTTTGCTTTATAGATAAATATTAAAATATGTATACAAAAGTGTGCGTTGTTTTTTTTTTTTTTTGAATGAATGAACCGCCAGCCATATATTTTCGTAGCGTACTTACCAAGTCACTTAAAATTTAATTATCCGCGAGTTGTGCGCTTAAGACTTAAAGCTTCGGTGGCGCACACACAGTGACACATTTATGTACACAAACAAGTGCTCATATGAATATAAATATAAACGAGTGCCGGTATGACGGCAAGTGTGAGCATGTGTATGCCGTAAGGCTTATCGTTAAGCTGGCAGTGGCAATGACAACAACAAAAATAATTGGAANGTGCCAGCGTTCAGCAAGAATGCCAAAAATCAGTATGTGTGAGTGTGCGTATGCGTGTATATGATGTTGCGGTAGCAAACAAGCGGAAAAAGCATCAAGAAGCCTAGGCGCAAAAAAAAGGAAAAAACAGCAACAACAAAAATTATTTACGAGCTGTCAAATCCCAGTATACAGGCACGAAATTCATATATCACAACAAAAATGGAGTTCATAGTAGACGAGAAAAACCCTCACGTAAATACAACCCACAAAAAAAATATATGTATTTTTGTAAAATACAATTTCAAACACATGAAGTAAAATAAAGTGTGCTCGCAGCCTTAATACCTCTTCATTTTATACCGACTCCCGCGTTTGAGGCGCTTGACAAATTCTGCAAACACCCAAGCAGGCAACACAACAAGAAAGAGACATTGTCGAATCTGCATGTAAGCAGGATATTAAATCCTTGCGATTTCAATCGTAACCTTAAATTCCGGTCTTATGTTTACTGGGCCACAAGAAAGTCCAAAAGTAAATATGTAAAGAAAAAACGTAGCGAAGCCAATGAAGCTCAGCGCTCAATTGTTGCCATGCAGAAAAAATATGGAATCACGTGAAAATACGCAGAAAAATA
>NW_016238219.1:0-1095 GCF_001687245.7 Rhagoletis zephyria | reverse complement strand
TAGTATTGAACTTTGTTGTCGATGGCCAACAAAATGATCTACGAGTATATAAGTACCTAGTAAATAGTTATGTTCTAACTTACTTTTACGAATACAAAAGTGGAAGATGCAACTACACGTAAATTTAACTATTTGCTGTACTGTTATTTAGCATACACAGTGTAAATAAATGGATACATATGTATGTATGTACATATGCACTTAAGTAGATATATACATACATATGTGATAACGTCGGAAGCTAAAGTCACATCAATTTCTCTGTGCTTTATTTAAGCGTAATTCTGCTTGTTAAGCAATGCAACTTTATTTAAAAGCTCAATAATTAGTCTAAGCCAGTCTGAGCCTATTTTGTTATACATATTAAAAAAAAACTTACCCAATTCTTCATTTTAATAGAATCGACTGTACGACAGTAAAAACGTTTCAATATTCGACAGGCTTAGGCCAGGCATTCACATGTGTAGGATGTGTTCCGTAAACAGTTATGTTATCAGTGAGAAAGCTGCACCTGCTGCTTCTCACCATAAGTCCTGCTTATTCTTAAGACCTGATGAAGCGACTCTCTCGAACACTCATCGTCTAAAATTTATAAAGCGGTCAACTTTGTGACAAATGCCTGTAATGCTGCTTTCAGGGCCTCCTGCCCAAGAGCCGTTCCGAAAGCAACAAAAAAGTGGTGGAGTCCTGCGATTATCTGCCGAAAAACAGCAGGAGGCTGTTTAATTTGGCAACCTACAAAATGGAAAAAATATGAAATCTTCAACCGGCGCATCTCTACGACAAATTCCTGGCCAGCCGTAGTGTGGTCAGGTTAAATAAGGATCCATCCGTGGAGAGTCATGAGATTCGGACAGGCAAAGATCCTTGAAACTCTACCGGATAATCTAGGACCACAAGTTTTCTACAAGAATCGCAGAGAGAAAAGCATGGGAAGGTGCCACATACCTAAACCCAGAACCGACGGGCTTAATGAAAGAATGGGTAGCGGGATTTACTCTGGTGAACTCGCACTAAACAGGACGGCCAATCACTATTTGTTCTGACACCCAAGCTGTTATTAAATCTCTAAAATCGAATGGAGCCGCATCCAAA
>NW_016238218.1:0-1095 GCF_001687245.7 Rhagoletis zephyria | reverse complement strand
GGAAAATTGGGTTGAAGTGTTCAAGGAAAAATGATCGGGATCTTTGATTTAGAGCTTCGTATAAAATAGTGACATTAGTTTTAGTGCAAATGCTCGCTTTGGGTCCCTAAAGTATAAATATAGTTAAAAATAAACTAAAATGATTTTTCTTTATCTAAAAACTTACAATCCATGTTGCCTGTTTACATGCTTCCTGCACAAGATCGTCCAGTGCTTTATAGTCCGGTTGCTCATTGACAGTAACAGTTGGCACTCGAGGCAAAGTGTTGCCTTCTCCGAGCAAAGGCGCAGTCTTTGTTCGCATGTTTTCAAAAACTTTTTTCACCTCATCTGAATTCATTCGAATGAACTCAATAAAAGTTCGGTAATCATCAACTTGAAGGAAGTCTCGTGAACAGACTTCCAGTTTGGTTAGTTCACTTCCTAAATTACTCTGAGCTAAACAGCGAACAAAGTTAACTACTCGGTTTGGCCCACTGACTAAATCGCCTTTTGGATTTGTTAGGTATTTATCGACGACTAAAGCCTTTAACAAAATAATTTTTAAGTAAAGTGAAGAATTAATACAGCTGAAAAACAAACCTGAAACTTGTTGCTGATGCACTGACTAGTGCCCAGTGTGCAGTTGTATGTGTCTCCAGTTTTGACAGTGTTACCGTATGGAACAAGGTCAATGTCGACAAAGTCTTCGATTACGTGATAGAAGTTGCCCAGTTGTTTGTCCAAATACTTGTTGGCGTCAGGACTTTGAGCCTCGTAGAAAACGCCTATCTTCACTTTGGTTGCTGGAGTGCCTGCTTGAGTGCAAATGTCTGGTTTTGGGTCCTGTATTAAATGAATTTAATAAAATGTATTCCTAAATGGATTTCATACCGTTAGTGGGCCACAAATAGCTCCAGCAAGACTGGTTGTAGTCAGATCAACACTAGTACCATCAACTCTAACAACCAGGCCAGTTTTCGCAAGTTCATTTTTGACTGGCTCACTGACTGTCTCAAACTGACTGGTTATGGTGTCATCAGTAAAAACACAATCTCTAATTTCTCCCCAATCTGCAGAAGCGTCCCCAGGCATACACTGGTTTCCAAGCTCTTC
>NW_016238217.1:0-1095 GCF_001687245.7 Rhagoletis zephyria | reverse complement strand
AATGATAAACTTATAGGCGGAAAATTGGTATGGAAATGAAACAAGTTCGGTTTCATGTCGTGTGCATGTGTCATATCTACATAGGCATGTACATACTCATGCACGTTGCACCAACTAGATTAAAAATTTGATTTTTTCTTACTTTCGTAATTANGCTCGAAACCAATGACACGAAATATACACGAAACAAAACTTAATGTAGGTTGTAGGTAGGATCAACTACAACCTGAAAATAGGTTTCCTATAGTTCCTGAAACCTCCATTTTTATTTAATTTAAAATAACCGTTATTTTCATACTATGCACTTATCTAATAAAAGCTTGACTAAATATTTTTCATGCGATTTTGAAAATCAAACATGGTTTGAAAAAGGAATTTATGTATATACCTTTAGAATGATGTATAATAATATATGTATTGTTAGACTTAGCTTGTTGGTACTTAGTTTTCATCGGGTAAAATTTAAAAACTCCTATTTTTATACCCTAGCGCACTTGTTTGCAAGGGTGTTATAACTTTGTTCGCATAACGCTTATTTGTAACAGCCTAAAAGAATCGAGATAGATATAGACATATGTATACATACATAAATGCTCAGAATGAAAAGAGAGGTCGATTAAGCCATGATATATCTCAACGAAATTTGGTATGTAGGTTGCCCTTTATCCGAGGTNCCTATCCGAGGTAGGTTGGTATTGAAAATGGGCGAAATCAGATTGTATCCTCTCTCACTTCACTTATAACGGTATCTTCAAAAATGAAATAACTACGATATTTCAGTAAATATTGGATCCAAATTGTTTAAAAAGAGTATGTGCAGTAGAATTTTGATAGAAAATAGTATTATGAAGGTTCTGGAAAATGGGCGTAACCTAGCCCCGTGATAAAATGCCGTATCTAAGTAGCCGTTTCACCCTTCCTTACCAAACTCAGTACCAGCTTTACTAAGGGTCCAGCTTTTGAAAATCTCTGAAATCNAGAGTATGTGCAGTAGAATTTTGATAGAAAATAGTATTATGAAGGTTCTGGAAAATGGGCGTAACCTAGCCCCGTGATAAAATGCCGTATCTAAGTAGCCGTTTCACCCTTCCTTAC
>NW_016238216.1:0-1095 GCF_001687245.7 Rhagoletis zephyria | reverse complement strand
CAAATCATGTGATGTCATGTTATATGATGTTATATCATGTGAAGTCATGGCATACCATATGATGTCATATAATATTATATCATATATGTGATGTGATGTCATGTGATGCCAAGTCATATCATGCGATATAATGTGATCACATGTCATGCGTCGAATATTAAATCGATAACGCTGTCGATAACTTTGTCGATAAATATACCAATAAAAATATCAATAAATATATCGCAAAATATAACGATTCCAAAATCGATTTATTTATTGCTAAATATATCGACAGCAATATCGGTTGTATTAATAGAAGTATCTATTATTATATCGATTATTATATCGATAGCAATATCTATTATTGTATCAATAACAATATCAATTTTCATCCTCATATTTTTCTTCATATTTATCTTTATTTTTGCATATTCCCCTTCACCTTTACTGTATAGTGTTTAAATTAACCTTGATCGTCGTTTTATCCTTTATCTTTACGCATATTTGTTTTTGTTTTTATTTTTACCTTTACCTTTAATCTTTTCTTCGTCTATGTACGTACTGCCCCTTTACTTCCTATATTGGGCTTAATCTCAGTATTATTCTTAAATACCAACAACAAAAATGAGAATTCTTAAACCCCTTATTAGCACGTTTTTGTTAAATTAATACCACATATATTAGAAGCACTTGTTTCCGTTGCAACAATTTCCGTGTGCATCATTGCCCATTTACTCCCAACCAACGAATCGCCGCTAAAGAAGTTTCACTTCAAAAATACAATACGTTTGTTTACCTTTTCAGTTACCCTAACTCTTATGTATTTCTCACTGTCTCCACTTTCGTCTTTGTCTTCACTTTTGCCTTCTCTTTCTTGTCTTCATCGTTATCATTTATTTCGTCATCTTCAAATTTATCATTTTTTCAAAGCTTAATTTCAAATGCGATGTGAAACAACATGCGAAACATGTCAAATTGAACATGTTGCAGCAACATCTATACACAAATACGGAAATGTTTAAACGACGGTTTTGGCCGTAATTTTCAACCATTTTTGAAACCATTTGGTTTTGAAATCGGTTCGGTAGAATCGCTAAACGAAGGCGGACAAAA
>NW_016238215.1:0-1095 GCF_001687245.7 Rhagoletis zephyria | reverse complement strand
GTTGTACACTTGCTGTCTTACATGTAAATTGCATTTAATAAATTATTTAGTCATTTGAACAAAACTTTGTCTATGTGCGAGTATCTCAGACTGAACTTCTTTTTCAGCAGCAGCATCTGTGCATTTCTCCACTCAGTAATAAGAGCAGGTTTGCCTGCAAAGCGAATTTGCTTAAGGATATACATTATGGTGGACCAAAAAAAATAAAATAAAAGTCGGCATTTTAATGCTCTTACCCCTAATTCTTCTTATTCCCATGCACCACATTTTTTTTATTAAAAAAAAAAAAATAGAGGTCGCTCAAAGCGCTCAAAGTTTTCCACGTATTTTATATGTATGGGAAAAAACTTTTCGTAGAAATGGTATAGAATTCTTTAAAACCAATAGTTTTCGATCGGAAAATTCTGGTTCTCTTCAGGTGACTCCCAATTATTTATTTAAACATTTTTTAATACTAAAGATTTTTTATTGGTCCCCCCGTTACATTTTCTGGGGTTTATAGCGGACCTATAGAATAAAGTCACTATGAAATAATGGTAAAACAAACATTTGGGTATTATTACTGAAAACAGAGATTTCCGATCGNTAATGCTTAGCATGTATTTATGTATTTACTAGTGTCCGACCGAAGCCGGAATTTTGGCCGATGCCGAAAATTAGGTATTCTGGCAGCTTCTGCCATTCACTTCCGAGTGAATTTCAATCCCTCTCAATTTGAATTCAAAGTGGCTTTGGTTGAAATTCACTTGGAATCGAATTGCAGAATCTGTCTGACTAATAAATATTCGGCCGAAGCCGAACGTTAAAATTTAGTTTTACGATTCAAAAATAATAAGACTATATATCTATCTATATAAAAGATCTGTACCGTTCGCCCGATTTTCAAAACTGAGGAGGTTTTACTTTTTTGAAAAGAGTTACCCCTTTTTATAAAACTATGTTCAAATATTTAAAAAAATAAATCAATTATCACAAAAATGGGGCTTCGTTTCCTTACTGAACTATCCGAGGGTTTCCACCTGCTTATAGAAACCATACTCAATTTACATTAAGGGAATTAGGTAAAATTAGTTGACTAGTTTATTGAAATTAGTT
>NW_016238214.1:0-1095 GCF_001687245.7 Rhagoletis zephyria | reverse complement strand
TTTTTTTTTTTTTTTTGCAGCAACGTCAGCACGTGTCGATCCGCATAGACAACTTTGATCTCAAATGCGTTAGCGTTGAATCTGTTAGACGTCGCGCTTTATTTCACGACTCTGCTGCGGTTTCGCGTTTCATCACCGCGGCTGTGATCTACTCGCAGGAACCCTGTGCCAACCAGTCCATCGACTAAACAACGATGTCAATGTGTGATTAGACGTTATTTATTTGAATAGCGTAAGTTATTTGTTTATTCGAGGATTATTTACAAGTCGTATCTACTTTTCACATACGCTTCTAAACATGGAACATTGTACGTATATATATACATATGTATGTACGTATCGCTCATTTGCTGCTAGAGTGTCATAATGCAAAAAATCAAAAACTCGAGAAAAACGGCTTTAAAGCTTACAGTTCACATACGCTCCCATAGTAAAAATTAAGACACATTTTCTTCTAATGAGCTACATAGTATTGTTGATTGATAAAGCTATGAAATTTTTACGCAACATATCGCACACCGTCTTCAAAAGAGTCACAACTCAAAATTTGGCATTTTTGAGATTATGCGCTAAAAATGTACGCAGAGCTTTTATNCCAGCAAAAGCTGGAGCAACTTTTTGTTATAATTTGAAAAAAAAAAACCTAAATTGAAATCGCTCTTGCCCATATGATTATCATGTGTTACGAAATAGTTTTTTGCATTTTCTGACAAACGTATTATTTTGAGTTGTGACTCTTTTGGAGACGGTGTGCGATATGTATAAAAGAGGTGGTGCATACTTACGGTGACCATATTAACCCACGTAAAATAAAGGAAATTTTTTTCAAAAAGATTTGGGAATACATAAATACAGCTTGTATGATAAATGTACTTTCCCATACCGTAATTTAACTCAAATATTTACCAGTTATTTAACTGAGTTCGAAAAATGAAGCCAAACCCTGTCCAAGGACTTCGCCATCCTTTGCTGCCAAAATGCGTTTACCATAATTCTTACTGCACGCCGAAGCCAGCACACAGAGGTTCAAAATTGGCATTTAATGCTCATAATTCTTCGGAGCCTTGATTTTTCAACCAATTTCTACTAAGAACC